>NW_021605365.1:546383-567617 GCF_004785775.1 Grammomys surdaster | reverse complement strand
ACACATAGACACACAGTCACACACACAGATACACGCAGACACACATAGATGTACAGTCACACACAGAGATACAGGCATACAATAGAGATACTCAGATACATGCAGACACACATAGACACACAGTCACACACAGACACAGGTACACACACAGACATACACATAGACACACAGAGACATACATACACAGACACACAGAGACATACACATACAGACACACACACATGGACATTCACTCATATGCACACTGACACACACCCAGATACACATAGATACAGAGACACAGAGACATACACAGACATACACTCATATACAGACACACACACACAGATACACATAGATACAGAGACACAGAGACACGCACACTCATACACACAGACACACATGCACACACATACACATGAACACACCCAGAGACACCCAGAGATACACACAGAGACACACAATCACAACGCAATACTTATATAAAAGCTCTGAGAAGTCATGCACTGAAGGAACCTGCTTAAACCAGCATTTCCTAGATGGATCTGTCCCCAGAATCCTCTTTCCCTTCCAGAACAGTATTAATGTAGTTCCATGGAAAAGATTGTGGAAAATGTGGAACAAGCTAGGAGGTCCCTTCCAGCTCAGATGTTCTATTGTCTTCCATGCTGCTATGGTTGCTGAACGGATCAGAGTGGAAACTTCTGTAGTGGTCCTTAGCTTGATTCTTGGAGCTCAGACCAGGGCTGAAGAAGCAGTTATTGTTATGAGTGCAGGGACCTAGGGGTCCAGATGCTGGGGGTCCAGGGCTCACCCTCAGTGCTATCCACTTCTTCCTTCTCTTCCAAGTCAATTCCAGAGGTCTCATGTTGTCGAAGTTGCTGCCAAAACATGAAGGGGCTTTCCTGACTTCCCAGGTACTGATGTCTCCATAGCCCGTGGCGTCTTCAGCTTCCAGTCACAAGACTGGAGCTGCTCAGGGCCTTTGTGGCACCTATCTTTGGGCTCACACTGCATCTAGTGTGGCATCTGGCTCATCATGAGAATGTCAGAGATCTTTGTGGAACACACAGCTGACAAGAGAGGGACTAAGCCAGGAGGTGAACTGCCCATCATCCCGAGGAGGGAGGGCTCTGAAGGGAGAGCTCAGGGAACAGACTCTGAGGATTAGGGTAGGAGCTGGAGAGGAAGGTGTGACCCTGCCCAGGCCTCACCTCCTTCATTGTGTCGATGGAGGCGAAGTACTTGGACCACCAATCCAGCATGCTCTCATCAGGCTCCTCCTCTTCTGGCTCCTCTGAAGGGCCTTTCTTTTTCTTCTTCTTCCTTTCCTTCTCATCTTCAGCCTGGGGGTTGGACAGGTTGACCATCCCATGGCTTTCCTAGTCTCCATCCCTTCCCAGGACTCCAAATAATTCCTACCCACTACAGCCATCTGATCCCAGAAAGCACCGCCCCCCCCCCCCCAGTACTGTGAGTCCACCAATGGCAAGGCCTTGTGGGAGGAGCCACAGCCTGCCACTGTGAGCCATAGGCCAAGGCAGAACTGGCACTCAGGGAAGGATGGCTGGGTCCATGAAAGGTCCTTCTGGCCTGGCGCTGGTGTCAGTGAATGGCTCTCTTACCCCAAGGCCCTTGCACGGTTCCCACACTTACCACATCCACCTTGACCACAGCGTCAGAAGTCTGCAGAGGGAAGGAACCAAGGAGAAAGGGCAGAATTAGCCACTGAGAACTAACTGAAGGGGCAGGCAGTGCATCAGACCAAAGGACAGGAGCCGTGAAGGTGCACACTGCTGTGAGCCCCTTTCTTTTGACTACAAGGCATTCAGATTCAGAAGAGCAGACTATCTGCTAATGTGACTGGAGGCTCCTTCTGCTGTTCCCTCTGGCTTACTAGATCCATGGCTGCTGTACCTTAAAGTCACTTTTTATGAACAGCCGGTGAGTCTGTATTGGGGAGGCGATGGGGAGCTGGGTAGCAGAATATTCAAAACTAAGCATCTGGGCAGTGAGCTTTCTAGGCAACACCACCAAGAGCTGCAAGACCCAGTGTCTCATGCTGTCCTTTATAGAGACCACTGGCAGCCCCAGGTCTACTCATGGGCCAGGTCAAAGGAAGATCATTTTAGCCCAGGCCTCAGAAGCTAGGACATGCCCCAGGCTGTGTGAAGCAAGTGAGGTAGTGGACAGGAAGCTGGAAATGTGGGAGGGAGGGAGCCCCTTGAGGGCTCTGGGCAGAGACTAGACCTCAGAAAGGCCAGCTCGAGGCTGATCTATCCTGCCCTCTCCTACAGGCCTTTTTCTACCAGGTAAATACTCTTGATCCTGAAGCCAGAGGAATAAATCCTTCCACATGGAAATCCCCAGCCCAGGCTCATGGGGCAGCACTTGGCATGGAAAATGGCCCCATACAAAAGACCCCTATCTCATAAGTGGTCCATCACCTAGGGGGTCATTTCTGAAGTGAAATGCCGCAGGTCAGTGCCTCTAACCATTACCATTTCATGGTAATGTCTTACCTGTACACACCATCTGCTCCCCGACCCCCTAGTACCCTGTTCCAGACAGTGCTATGTGATCGAGGTTGGCTTTTGACAACTACACAGAGTGGCAAGTCAGGGCTGCAGTCTCAGGACAGGCCTGCCTGGCTCTCCAGGGCGCTACGTGTGCTGTGTGTGCCCGGCCAGCATTGAGCTGGCCCCTCGCCTTACCGCATCCAGCTTCACCATGGTCTCCAGCTTCTTAACTGGTACCTCAGGTTCCATGCTCACTACAACCTCCCCTGTGGGGTGAGAAGAGGGGCCCTCATTGCGCAGCCTGTGGCAGCCCCGGAGAAGCCTGACTGGACAGAGAGACAGACAGACAGAGAGAGGAGGAACAGAGTCACAGTGAGAGGCATGTAGTAAGGCAGGAAGAGCTTTATCTGCAGTGGACTCTGGAACTTTCTCAGGGCAGAGGAGGAACAGGACAATATAAATAAGAACAAGATGGTAGTGAGGAAGGGAAATGAGCTAGAGAGAAGGGTGGATCATTGTGCATCCAGACAGCAGGACTGAGGCTAGACCTGGAGATGAGGTCTGGAGGCTATGCCCAGGGGAGGACCAGGTCTCCTCCAGCACCTGATAGAAGAGGTCATCTTCCTTCAGCCTACTGAGGGCCTGTCCAGTACTGGCTCTGGGCCTCAGAGTAAGGGGCAGTCCCGTGCAGCCTTCTCTGTTCCCAAGAAAGTTCAGCCCCCTTTCCACCCTCCAACAGTGCCACGCTGCCCCATAGATAGATGCTCTAGACAAAAGAGCCAGGCTTTGGCTTTAGGTGGCCATACCTGTGGTGTTCCAGTTGGGGGCCGAGCGGTCTGGGGGTCGGTAGATGAAGCGCCTCAGCGAGCTGACAGCGTGGGAGCCCACCAGGGTGTACCGTCCAAAGGCCCGGCAGTCCACCACTCGGATGTTCAAGGGTGGGTGTAGGAGCTCATTCTCTGGGAGGTCCTGATGGTGGTGACATTTTACAGTCTAGGTCTCAGAGAAAGGGACTGAGGAGGCTCCGGCTAAGGCAATCTGCACTGGTCACACTTAGCCCTGCCCGGATCTGTTGGCTCCTACACTCACCACTTCAAACCACTTGACCAGGGTGTTGAAGTTGGGATTCTTCTTATAATTGTGGATCAGGGATGATTGTACCCCCTTTCCTGCACACTCGATGTCCACCCGTGGTCGGTCCACTTGGGCCAGGTTCACCCTCTTTAAGTCCCTCAGGCCCCAGAACAGCACCTGATAGCAGGGGAAAGGTGGTTCTGTAAAGAGAGCCAGTGGTGGCTGGGGAGGGTCACCCGGGATAGTCTGGGTGGGACTAGAAGAGACATGGCAGTGGGGAGGCACAGCGGGACGGTGCCAGGAGACTGATGGGACAAGTGTCCTCAGAAGACCGAGGTAGGGTCTTTGGGGATAATGATCACTATGAAAGGCAGAGGGCTTAGAATGGCTCTGGGCACAGTGATGTGACTCTGTCAGAGCAGGACAGCACTGGTCTGGGCTGGGGCCTGTGTCAGTGCTGCCGGCTCCAAGGAGTGATCTTGGACAAGCCCCCTCAACTCTGGGCTCTCCCTATCTTTTTTTCTGAAGCTAAGAAGTGTCATGAATGAGGAGTTTGGTGTCTCATTCGGAATGTGCACTCATGGTGCTTCACGGAGCAAAAGGGGAGAGGAACGGGTGACTTGGGCAAAGGTCACAGGCAGGGAGGTGCACAGAGCCCTCACACACCTCCACACGGTACTTGCTGAGCACTGGCCGGATTCCCACAGGCACAGGCATGATGGGCCCTCTATCCATGTCCACGGGGCCATTGATGGGTGGCAGGTCAGCCTTCCCTGATGGCCCAATCTGAGGAATGAGGTCATACATCTCAGTGTCAAGTCGGAGGAGAGCAGCCCTTTCCCCAGTGAGTTGGTGTCAGAACAGAAGGGACAGGCAGGCCACAGAGCCCAAGGCCCCCTGAGATCTGACTCCTAGCCCTGCCCCCTTTGCCCGCCCCCCAACCTGCAGCAGCTCGAAGGCAGCCAGTAGGTCTCCGGCCGTGGCGTTGCCTCGGTAGATCTGGTAGTACTCAAGCTGGGGCGGGAAGCGAGGTGGGCAGTATGCCTCATCCGCCATCTTCACCAGGGGCTTGGCGAAGGTCCGGCCCATGAAGTCAGCTTTGCCCTAACACAACAAAACTCTAGGGTTCCCTTGGGCACCCCAACAGTTGAGTTGGCTTGTAGGCAGCCTTGGCCCCTCCCGATCTTTCCTCCCTGTTCCAGAACCTCCATGGAAAGCAGCGGGATTTGTGATTGTGCACAGGGAGCGATCAGAGCCCTGGGATGGGGCTGGGGCTGTGACAACAGGGCTTCCTGGTACATCTCTGGAAGACTTGGCCTCAGTGTATTTATCCAGGAGATGGGAAACACTATGGTTTGCACCTGGTCCCCAAGAGGCTCATGGTACTGGAAAAGGATCAGGCTGTGGTGGTTGGGCAGGAGGCACCCGGAAAGTTTGGTGAGCAACCCAGTTTCCCAACAAACCTAGTAGCTACAGAGGCAGCCAGCATAAAGCTTTAGGGGGAGGGTGGGGAACCTGCAAGGGGAGGGTCTGCCAGAGGTCGCTGGTGCCGGTGCCCACCATACCATGCTGTCCTGGTCGTAGATCTCAATGACGATGATGGGGGGATCGTCTCGTAACTCGTGAGCTTCACCATACAGCTCCAGGTTGTCAAATACCAGCATCTGGTCCCAAGTGGGACACAGTGTCTCGTTCAGGACCTGATCACAGGGTGAGGGATGGGGAAGAAGTGTCAGACACTGTTCATGGGAACTCTGCAGGCAGGAATGGTTGATCCCCTGCTATTCCAGAAATCCCCAAATCAAGGCTTCTATGAAGTCTATTCTCAGGGCCCTTGCCTTGTGGGCATAGTTCAAGCTGGTGGCCTCTACTAGCTTAGCCAGTTACCTGAAGGGCTTCCCTCTGAAGATCTGGGAACTAGCAGGCCTCCCGGGGCTCCCAAAGCCAGAGCCCTCCCCCTCAGTCCTTACCTCCGTGCACTGGCTCTGGTTGATGAAGAAGACACGGGCGAAGGGATCAGAGAGTCCACTGCTGTCAGCGGCAAAGAGGCTTCGGGCCTGATACATGTGGGCTCGGAGCTGGAAGGCTTGCTTCTCTGTGGGGAAGAGTGGGCTAAGCCATGCCATGTAGCCCCCATGGCCCTCTAGGGGTACAAGCTGGGAGAGTAGCCCACCCAGGATAAGGAGGCCTCACTCACTGGTGTAGACCAGGCTGATGGGTGGAAAGGAATGCAGGCCCAGGCCTTGGGCTGCCTTGACCTCCTCAAAGCCACAGGGCAGGCCACACAGGAAGTCCTTTCGCTGCTTGCTGAGGCCCAGCCACAGGTAGAGCTCCAGCTTGGCCTGTACTGTCCAGCCCGCCGAGCCGAAGCCCCTCTTCCCTGGCAGCTAGGGGCAGGCTCAGGGTCACCAAGAGCCTGAGAACTTCCAGGACCCACAGGGTAAGGGAGGCCCAGGGAGGTGCTGAAGCTTTAGGCAGAGTTAAGAGTTTTGCCTACCCCCTCACTGGACAGAGCTGGGCGTGAGAGACTAAAAGGGGAAGGGGAGTGAGGACAGGTGGGCTCCACCTCCTCCTCTTAGACTTGCCAGCCTCGGAAGAGTCTCTACGAGGATCCACCCCACCCACCCTTGGCTCATCCCCTGCAGCACCTTCAGGAAGAGGGTCTTGACCTTGGCACAGTCCTTGCCCAGTTCCTCCTCCACAATGGAGAACAGTAGGTCTTTGGAAGGCACGCGGGCATAGGCAATACGCTTGTTGTTGCTCATCATCCATATGAACACATCAGGAATGCTGTGCTGGGGCTGCACAGACGGGCATAAGTCACCTCACTAGAGTGGTACCCTGAGCCTGCCGAACCCCACTCCTGGGAGCTGGGCTCGAGTGAGGAAAAGCTGGGGGTTGAAAGGGAAGGACCCTCGTCTTAGGTCTTTCTCTCCCACTAGGCTTGCTCAACCTTATCGATAATGGCCATCAGAGCGGTAGAGGCTGCCCAGGGGATCTGGACAGTCTTTCCGTGCTGCCCCGCCCTGTTATCAGGCCACACACCTCATCTGCCAGGAAGCGTAGCTTCTGTAGAAAGTTCTGGCATAACCTCAGCTTGTCCCGTACAGTGTGTCGCTTCACCTGAGCCCTCAGGCTCTTGGCCTGTTGACCCATGCTCTCCTGTTGGGAAAAGAAGTGTGGGAGGAGCACTCAGCTTTGGGTGTCAGCTTGACCTCAAGGACAAGTGTCCCCTGTTCATTGGCTTCCTTGATCCCGGGGTCCAGCTGCGGCCTCACCAGCTCCCTCATACAGGACTTGAGGCGTTCCCGATCCAACCTGGTGCGGGATGAGTGGCCCTGGTCCTTGTCCGAGAGGGAGAGGAAGCGGCTGCAGAGGGGTAGAAGAGCCAGGTCTTAGCTGCCTCTGCTCTGGCCTGGCTAGAGTGTCCTTGTCCCACCCTACCCTCTCCATTGGTCTCACTGGCAGCCACAGCTAAGCTCCTCCAGCACACCTCGCAGACGCCGCTCAGGGTAGGACTTCTCTGTTTTGATCATCTCCTGCACATCATTCAGACCTTCTTCCTGTGAAGCAGGGTTTCAAGGGCATTCTGGGCCTTAGCCCTTCTCCTCCCAAATAGTTCCCATTCACCCCAGGAAAGAAGAATCTAGTAACATAGGCCATTCTATAGATATTATGAAGGAGCCACCAATCCCCTAGGGCCTGTTGTAGACACTGGGGACTCTTGATTATTCATGAGTCCTCAGCTCCTTCAGGAAGAAGCACTCTGAGCTATGACCATGGTGGACAGAACAGCACCCAGGATTGGAAAGAGGTCTTGTGCAGACCTGAAGTAGCTGGCCTGCCCAGCTGTCTCTGAGAGCCCAGACCTACAGGGGTAGACCCTTAGGCTCTATTCCAGAGCTCTGGGACCCTGTGGATGTCCCCATTCTGTATTTCAAGATAAGCCTCTGGAGAAACAGCCTGTGTTTTACATGCGCCCTCTCTCCCAGATCACATCACCCACAGCCTGGCTGACCAGCTTGTCAGCAATGTGGTCCATGATGTTTGCATTGTAGAGGCGGCGCCGCTGGTCAGGCCACCAGCTCTTGATATAGATGCAGGGCTTGCGCTCCAGGTAGGGCAGGTGGAAATAGTTCCTAGGGCAGGATGCAGAAGGAGGTTGAGGGATATTGAGGTCAAGGGTCATGGGAGGTAAAGGCCAAGCCACTCGAGGATAGGCAAGTGGCAGGGCCCACCTGTCTGTGATCTGGGGCCGCATAGGTGGGGTGGAGGACACCGAAGCCAGGTCCCCGGCTTCATCACCATCATCATCACTGGAGTTCTGAATCAGGTCTACCTCTTCTTCATCGCCAGGCTCCTTCCGGGGCCGAGGCCGCGGGGGCCGGGACATACCATCAACTTCATTGCCATAATTTCCTGGACAAAGAGCGGCTTCTAAGAGGCCTGCAGTCTTTTTCTCATTCACACCACCCTCCGTGTATTTCTCTTGTAGAGGCAAAATCAGAGAACAGGGCTGAGATAACATCACCCAGGGATGCCCAACCCAGAGCATAGCCTGGATGTCTTGTCTCTCTTCTCCGCCACAGGGTATTGGGGGAGGTCCCTCTACTTTCTCTGCTGTTCTAGTCCTAGTCTGCCCCTTTGGTAGAGTGATGGTTGACCTCTCTTATAGTCAAGTATACTCACAAGGACCGGGGCTGCTTTGTGGGTGTCTGAGGACAGTCATGGGAAACACATCAGTGTTACCTGCTCTCTGTAGCCTGGGGCATGGTGACAACAGTGACAACCAGAAGCCTGAAACCTTCCCCATGGTCTCAGCACTCACCTATGGTCACCTCAAAGGTAATTGGCTTGTCCCCATTTTTCCGGTCAATCATTGAAGCTTCCAGGAAGGCTCCAAATAGAAAAAATTCTTCCATTCTCCCTGTGCAGCTCTGAGAGGGAAGCAGTTAAACCCAATGCTGAGCTTTCGCGGGGCAACAGGCCTGGGTTGGGTTCCTAATGTCATAGGTAGGCTCTTGGCCTATGGGGTATGGTCTATCCAGCTTTGCGGCTAGACAGTCTGAACTCCAGCCCTAGTTGTTCCTGAAAGAATGGCTAGCTCTGTAGATACAAGGACAGTCATGGCTGAGAGGAGGGGCAGAGGTGGGTGCCATTGGTCGCTGGTGGCTATAATGGATCTCTAGGTAGGGCATAGGCCAGCAGTAGATGAGGACTGAGGTCTTGAAAAGGTCAAATGAGGGCCTCTGAGTAGCAGGGCAGCAATGGGGAAAACCCAGCACTCAGTGCATGTTGAGGAGGGGACCGTGTGAGGGATCTGGACACAGCACGGCTTTGCTCTCACCTCCGAGACAGGTGTGGCCTGCTCCACCTGCACCTCCGTGGAGCTGGTGAGCTCTGGGTTAGAGGTGTCCAGGATCTCCACAGCCAGTCCCAACATGAGGCGGGCACGGAAGGACACACCCTCCCCCAGGCCCTCATTCAGGTCCTGGTGCTCGTCCAGCAGTGTGTAGTTGCGTGTAGAGCCGTACATGTTTACCCAGGCTGGACCGAGGGTAGGCAGGAACCCTGCAGCGGTGAGGAGGGAGGCAGAAAGGCTGTCATAACCGAGGCTCGCTCAGGATGCAGGGATCTTTGTGACTTCTGGGTGCTGAGCTCAAGGCTATTTGTCTGCTGGGTGCCAGGCAGGTGTGGGCAGCTTTCTCACCCATGCCTACACAGTGCCTTCTGGCTTCTTAGTCCCTGTGGGAGCCTTGGTGGGGTGTGTAGGAGGGAGAGCCAGGCTCCTGCTTCCCCTGCTGTAGGCCCCTCCTGTGGACAGATGCCAGTTCTTCCTGAACGCCACAGCACGGATCTACTCTTTTTGTTCTGTTTTGGGATGTAGGATATCCATCTACCACATCCCTCCTGCTTAGGAGACCTTCCCTCCTCTCTATGTTCCCTTGGTTAGTTGTGAGTCCTTGGCTCCTTGAGGCAGAAGCCCTGTGGGCTGTGACTATGGTGGGCTGAGCAGGACCCGAGACTGGAGAGGAGCTTTGTTCCCTGTCTCTGACGAGTCTCTTCTCTCACAATTCGTGGGGCCTCAGTCAACAGATTTTGCCTTATGTGGATCTAATTCTTCTTTATGTATTTCCTTTTAAACAATTATTTTTGTCAGAATCTGGATATGGGCACACACCTTTAATTCTAGTAGGCAGATCTCTGTGAGTTCAAGGCCAGCCTGGTCTATACGGTAAGACATGAACAAACAAAGCTATTTATTATATGTGTATGCATGTTTATGATGTGAGTGTATGTGTGCCCTGTAAGCATAGGGAGGCCAATCTCAGATGTCTTTTTTGTTTTGTTGTTTTTGTTTTTGAGTCAGAGTTTCTCAATGGCCCAGAACTTGGCAAGCTGGCTAGTCTGGCTGGGCTCCAGGGAGCTCCAGAGATCCCGCTTCTGCCTCTCTAGTGCTGGGCTTACAAGTGCCATCATTCTTGGCTTTCTTTGGGGGGGACGAGGGAGGGGAAACATAGGTTCTGGCATTTAAACTCAGATCCTCATGAACCATCTCCCCAGCTCCTATATTTACTTTTTTTGTTAGTTTTGTAAACACAGCATTAAAAGGGTGAGATACAGTTCGCAGATAGAATTTGGGCGCCTATAGTATGTATGTTCAGTATGCTGTGCACCCATTGGCATACTCCGTCATTCTTCTGGCCACCCTAAAGAAGCCCCACGCCCCTGAGCAGGTGCCTCCAACCACCCTCTCTCTGTTCCTGGAAGCACAAGCCTATTTTCTGTCTGGATTCACTTCTGAGTATCTCCTATATGTGGACCTGGGCTTTTGTTTCTTCTGCCTGCTGTTCTGGTCACTTGGTATCATGTCTGTCTGTCCAGGAGTATCAGGAGGTATTGGAATGCCATTGGTCTCACTGAGTTCCTGGATTCTGGGTTACCGTCAGTCCCCACAGGCCTGTAGACAGGTGTTACTGTTCTCATCAGTTATTAGTAAAGACATGGAGGTTACATACACAGAGCATGTGCACTGTAATGTATGATAGCTCTTATTTGCAGCCAGTCAATGGAAAAACAGGTGCAAAAGCAACAGAGCTAATCACTAAATCCAGTCAGCTCCCAGCGACCTTGAATTATTACAACCCCGTTTCCTTGAGGCAGGGGCTACAATGAGACCCTTAAAAGCCCTGTCTGGCTGAGGTCGGAGGTGGTGTAAGGGAAAGGGGCCTCATTCATTCTTCTCATCACGCCCCACTCTCCCCTTGATACGTCGGTGCTATGCTGCTGACCTTTGTCTCCATCGTTGGAAATCTTACGCAGGTCGATGAAGTGGGTGCCGATGGCCACATCATTGACCTTGTCGGAGTCTCGGATCTGCACCTTCATACGTTTGCAGAGCGGGGGGAACAGGTCTGTAAAGACGACCTGCTCGTTCCATAGCGGCTCATAGCTGCTCTTCTGCACTGATGTTTTGCCCTGGTGGGATGAAGTCACAGCATGTGTGTCAGTGCATGTGTGAGTGCGTGCGTGCGTGTGTGCGTGTGTCATGTGTGTGTGTGTGTGTTCCCTGCTGGAGGTTACAGACTCCTCCTGGTCTGCCTTCCTCCCATCCATCACATTTACTCCAAGCCCGCCATCCTGGCCTTCAGCACCTCCATCCCCAGTACCTTCTGTCCAGCAAAGAAGACTTGCACATAGGGGTCGACGAGGTCCTTGTTCTCACCGATGAACGCCTTCTTCACGTTGGCCATGAGGCTTGTGTTCATCCGGGGCAGTCCCTCTGCTCGGTAAATTTTCACATAGAACCGGGCCCACTGACGTTCCGGGGGCACGCCCTCGGGGAGCAGCAAGTTCCTATGAGCACAGGCAGCATGTCATCTCCACCATGGACAGGCTTAGAGAATCCTCTCAGGTCCTTAGACCGAGAGCCATGCAAGGATGATGATGGGAGGAGAGGCGGAGAGGGTGGTGGTCAGGGAGGAGATGCAAGTGCACGCTTGCATATGTGTTCTCTCTGTGTCTGTGTCTGTGTCTGTGTCTGTCTCTGTCTCTCTGTCTCTCTGCCTCTCTCATACACACACACACACCATCTTAGCAGCTGCATCCCCCTGGGGCTTGGCATAATCCGTGAGGGACAGCTTGAGATACTGCTTCATGACACTTATCCAGTTTTAGAATCTGGGAAAGGCTACCATCTCACCAAGCTCCAGTTTTTTCCTCGTTAGCAGTAATATTAGCAGCCAGGTTTCAGGACAGCAGTACATAGGCTCCAGTGCTTTGTAGACTGTAGTGCCGGATGCTAATCATGGCATCAACTTTTACAGTTCTGTACCACCTTCCTCCCTGAGACAAGAACACCCCAGGAGCTGGTCTCCTCTCCCAGCCCATTGGGGACCACGCCCACTTGATCCAGGCACGTTCTGAGAGTCCAGACAATGTCCTGGAGTGTTTCTTAGCAGTCATTATCTGTGGCCCAAGATTGGCACCCTGAGTGACATCTCTCTGCTGTCCTGAGTGCATGGCTCTGGAGCCTGTGATCCCTGGCAGTGAGAGGACTCCTAGTTGCCAGCATCTCCTCTTCCCACCAGCCTTCTCAGTTGGAAGTCTGGATGTCAAAGTACTACCTTCTATTAACCCTAATGACAACACTGCCCTGGGCCCCAGAGGAGAGACTGGCAGGGTGAAGCGTGGAAGTAAGGAGTCTGATGGTAACAATTCTGGGTTCATACCACTCAAAGGAGCTTCCTTTGGGGGAAGGAAGGGTTGTGTGCAGGTCTCTGGGGGAGATGGAGACTCACCCTTCAATGTCATCCTCATCCGTCTCGTTGGCCTTGTGGGGTGTCTTGATGTTGTCTCCCTTGCCCACCACAGCGACATCACACTTTACGTAACCCTTCAGCCCAGCAGAGATGTCGTCAGGGTCTGACAGGATGGCCCATTTGTGATGGAACTGGTGTTCTGCAGTGGTGAGGAGGGGCATTGCATTTACCATCTCTATCCCAGGATTCCACAGGGCATCCAAGCTGAGTGCTTGCTAGGCCTTGCAAGCTCAAGGCTGCACGCCCCGAGACTCAAAGCCACAGCTCTGGATGCCCCATCCAGTGAAGACAGAGGACCTCTGCAGGCAGAGGGCTGGGCGAGACCCTGCCCGGAAGCATGTGTCAGGACTCTGAATTGCTTCCAAGTGAGTTTCTCAGCTTGCAGTCTCTCCTATCCGCTACAGCTGGTCCCACATGGCTGCTAGATAGGGCCTGCTATAACAGAGGCTTCTTCTCTTAGTATGTTCTCCCTTTCAGTCTGTCTGAGTCTCCCTGTGTCTTGAGGTGAAGCCCAAACACTGGCAAGGGAATCCTGCTACTCTCTTCCCTGCTTGGTTCCTAAGCTTGCACAGAGCCAAACTCGAGGCCTTTGTGTCTGCTCCAAATGTCCTCACTTTCTTTCTCCTCCTTGGTTAGCTGGAAAACTGATCAGTCTATCTAAGGGCCTCCTCTTCCACGCAGCTTTCCCTGACTCCTTCAGAGGAATAGGCCCTGACCACTTGGTGTTCACAGGGCCCCGTGTACACGCCTCCCATATCAGAAACCATCAATGTAAAGCCTGTCTCCATGTTTAGACTGAAGCAGAGATTAGCAGTGTGCTTCCCAGTGTCCCCAGGACACGGGACAGTGTGGAGAAAGGTACAAGTGTCAGCAAAGGAGGTGTTTTAGAGAAGATCAGTCCCCACTAGGCTGATTTTAAAGTTAGTGATAAGGTACAGGATGAGGAGACTGTCTTTAGTTGCCTACAGGTATTGAAATCTCCAGGGCTCAGAACTCACCCAGCTTCCCTCCCTTTCCACCTGTATCTTCCAAGGTTCTGAGCCCAGTGACCCTCTTGAGTTGAGGTTGGGGCAGGGAGCAGAATACAGCCTGTGTGTGTGGGTCAGCTGGCTCAGCTGTCAAGGCCACAGCTGTGCCAATGAGAGGCAAGAGGGATGAGGGGCCAGGAAACCTTAGTGTTTGGAGTCACTGGAGCCCCTCTGCTGAGCTGGTGGCCTCAGGAGGAGGGTGCCACAGATACCCAGGACCTCATGGCTCCAAGCAGATAAAGGTAAGAAGGAACTGGTGAGCTGGACAAGGGCCGAGTGTGGCTGCCCGCTGGCCTTGGGGACGTATGGGTAGATAGATAGTAGGTGGATTAACTGATATCAGGGTTTGTTATGGTGTAGACAAAGGAGTGGGTGTTTGTGTGAGTGTATAGATTGACAGGCATATACAAGGTGAGTTTGGCAAGGAAAGATCAAGATTAGGGCAACACAAAATTTACCTTTAAACACAAAAGCAGTTGGAAGATAAACTTGAAACGAGGCTGAAGATTATAGGTGACAAAAACTACAGGTGGCAGATTTGGGTCTGACAAACATGAAACGGAGCTGTCTAAAATATGGGTGTGAGTGTCCCACTTCTGGCTGGGTGAGCGTCAGGGATGCAGCTGAGGGGCCCTTGTATGGGGTGCACACCCGGTTTATGGCCTCCGAGGCCTCAAGTCTGGATGCCGCGATCTCCAGCTGGAGAAGCAAAAACAACTGGAGAGCCAGCTCCACAGCGGTCACCTCTGCCAGGCTCTGACACCTGTGACAGAGGAGGACTGGCTAAGGAAAGGGTAGCCGCTCGGGCCTCTGCAACTACAACTCATCTCCAGCAGAGGGTAACAGTGAGCAATTTCCCTCACTTGGCAGTCAGGCTAAACTTGGCCATGCCTCTGCAAGGTTATCAGGGTCAGAGGCAGACTTGTGAGGAACAGTAAGTCTGGGAGTGGGCTACCCTAGTGGAGAGACTGTATCTGAGGACCACAAAGGCCTGAGCTCAAGGTCTATCGGCCCGTGACTCCACTGTAGTGTTGGACCCAGAGTCTCGGTTTCCTTTCTGCCAGACAGGAACAAGCATGCCTACATGGATTGGGAAGTTTGACCTGCTGGAATGTGTCCAGTGTCTGACCTCCTCCATAACATCAGCATTTTCTCTGTAGACCAGGCTGGCCTCGAACTCCGAGATCCACCTGTCTCTGCTTCCCAAGTGCTGGGGTTTAGGAGGTACTCCACCACTGCCCTCAGGAGCATTTTCTCAAGCAGAACTCAATCACTGTGGGTACTTACTAAGCTTTCCACTGGCTTCGACCCCTGCACTATCTTGGCTGAAGGTCTGCTGATACCCAGCCTAGAGAGGGGGCCATCGCCAGAGACCCTGGCAGCCTCAAACCTATGGAGCATGGCTGGGCGTGCCTCCTGGGAAGCAACGTAGCAGATGTCCAACCCAGTCCTTCCCCTGGGGCTTCCATCCTGTGCAGGGCAGCAGGAAGATCTGGGTACCAGGAGAACAGGCTCTCCTTCTTTTCATGAATAACAGTTATAGAACTTGCTATAAAGCTAAGAATGACCCTGAACTTCGGCTTCTCCGGCATCTACCTCCCAAGTGCCAGGATTATGGCTGTGTGCCACCACACCTGGATTATAGAGTGCTGAGGGTCTACCTCAGCACTGTGGGTACGCCAGGAGAGTACCTCACTAACTGAGATACACCCCTGGCCCAGCTGTCTATACCGACAGATACCCGACAGGTGTTTTGAGGCCTCACACATCTGGAATATTTTGACCTGTGCATAGTCCAAGACTCACACTTCCTATACAAGCCATGGTTACAGTGAGCATCAGCTGAGTGTTATTAGGGCCACAAGAAAGTGCCGACTGTTTCATATTTCTTAGTGGCTCCTCCAAGCCCCTCCCTATTCCTCTCTGCTCACTGTCTCTGCTCACTGGCTCCCCCGTAAAGCAAGAAGGGATGTTACTGTGTCTTTTAATTACTTTATGAGGGTAAAATATGACAATTTGGAATGAAATTGTATTGTCATCAACAAAGGGCCTTGTAGGGTAAGTATTGACTTCTGAGCAGTTTCACTTCAAACTCATGGATAGCCCCAAGTTGGCCATGTAGTGACAAGCCCTCCAGACCAGTGGTTCTCAACCTTCCTAATGCTGTGGCCTTTTAACATGGTGACTCATGTTGTGGTGATCCTAAACTATAAAACTATTTTCATTGCTACCTTATAACTGTAACTTTGCTACTGTTGTGAATCATAATGTCTGTGTTTTTTGATGGTTTGAGGTGACCCCTTCAAAAGGGTCATTCAACCCCAAAGGGGTCACGACCAACAGGTTGATAACTGCTCCTCTAAACCATTACTTGGGGTACTGATACCAACTCTATAGTGTTGACCATAGGTACCTGTGGAATTATAATCAGACACAGCCTCTCTTGCCATTGTTGCTCCTAGAGGGATGAGGGTCTCTTGTGAAGGGCCCAGAGTCCCCCAAAGTTGTGCATTCCACTGCCACTGGTTGTCACCACATTTAGATTGGGTGGTGTCACTTGATGGGTACCGCTGTTATCCCCCTGACTAGCTGATTGGCTGGGCCAAACTCTGGCACATCTGTGAGTCTCAGGCCTCTTAACTGCCAGAGGGGGTGACAGTGGTTTTGTAAGGACAGCTGGGTCTTTTCTGCTCAGCGGGTGCCAGCCAGAGGCAGTGGGTAGACATGGCCCCTCTCAGGCCTCTCATTGCCCTCAATATCACTGTTCTCCTGCGACGCAGGAGAGGTGATGTTCTCGTGTGCTACGAGAACTTAAGCTACCTCTCTGTACTGTGACTCCCAGATCCCTTCCCCCACAATGAGCAAACACCTATCAGACATGGCGCACATGGCTCCTACATATCTGTGTATGGAGTCTACACTACTTCTCTGCCACTTCCGAGGCTGCCTACTCATGGCCAGT
The DNA here is from genome assembly GCF_004785775.1 of Grammomys surdaster. Classification (NCBI taxonomy): domain Eukaryota; kingdom Metazoa; phylum Chordata; class Mammalia; order Rodentia; family Muridae; genus Grammomys; species Grammomys surdaster. The sequence continues at coordinate 551,233 of NW_021605365.1, read as the reverse complement.
GGGATGTGCCTAGGTTGTGGATTGGGCCTGGTGCTGTTTGTATTTAATGGTAATTCTGCTCTCCTGGGAGGGGCTGTCTGGGACAAGGAATGAGTCACATACTCAGGACTTCTTGTGAGCCATCCCTAATGAGTGAAGAAGCCAATCACTGGGTGAGTAGGAGGTGGGACTTCTGGGTTGGACAGAGGAAGAGAAGGAGCAGGAGAGAGGTTGGAGGAGGTTCGGACAGGATAGCAATATGGCAAGATGTAGCTACAAGTGTCTCCTGGTTTACGGCAAATCCACTAGGATTCGCCACCAGAGGATTTAGATTTAATATGGCTTACAAGATTAACATTCTAGTTGTTGCACCCAGAGATTGAGTTACCATTGTTTTTGAGCTAAGTTTGTGTGGTGTTTTTCTTCTTGAGGTGACTCAACTGAGTTCAAGAAAGAAAGGTACAGCAGCAAAGCGTGGGATTGCCTGACGTGCACCACAAAGGCCAAGGGGGTTTTGAAGTACGGAGCTGGCGTGACAGTGACCCGAGGGAACTTAGCGAGTTGGGTGGAGAGATTTTGGAGCTCAGGTGCCATGTGGCCTACCGGTACCATGTGGCCCGCTGTGGAGGCTAGCAAGAGACAAAGGGGGAGACCACTCCGGGGCAGAGTTGGAGGCAATGAGACAGGAACTGTCGTTCGTTTTTTAATACTTCCTGCAACATGTCTATGCTTCTTGATGGATGAACCAGGAACCAATATAGCAGGAATGACCTGGTATGTTCTGGAGATGCGTGCACCAGCCCATCCTTAAGGGGCTACTCACCAGGCTGGGAATACACGGTCCCCACGTCCATTTTGAAGGATCCCACCAGGGTGCCACTTCGAAGCAGGTTCTTAGAATGGATAACCTTCCAGAGCAGAATCGCAAGCAGCCAGTTAGGCTGGGCAGGGAGAAGCCTTTGGGGATGGGAGTGGGAGTGGCAAAGGCAGGGCCCACTGATGATAGTGTTACTGCCAATTTTCTTAGTCAGGTGGGAAGGTATTTGGCAGGGCACAGGACTGGTTTGTAGAGGTTCAGCATCAGCCCCTCCTGCCCAACACCATGTCCCCCTCCCTCCACTACTGTTATATGGGTGAGTAGGTTTTACGTTCTACAGAGGGTTCCAGCTGAAGGGGCAAGAGGCAGGAAATATCCATTTTCTGCTACCCTTTGGCCAGCCAAGGATCCAGGCACAGGGCTGCTTGTGTTATGAATGGTAAATTGCAGGGCTGTGCCGAGGTCCTGCATAGGTCAGTGTGGGCCCTGTCTGCCAGCTGCAGCTGCTCTCCACTCACCGAGATCTTGATGATCTTGTCAAACATGACATCAGGAGAGACGTGGAAGTCAAAGACGAAATACTGGAGGGGAGAAAGACCAGAGTGCTGTCGCTGGTGGCCCCTCCTTCAGAGCAGTGCCTGCCTGTATCTCCCATTTCCCTATGAGTCTCAAAGCTCACATGGGCAGTACTGGTGACCCACTGGGTTCTGAGAGACTGAATGGGTAAGGAGTAGGGCCCCGTCTCCTACCAGGGGATGGAACAGTCTACTTACTACCTATGTTCATGCTGCAGGAGACTCACCATATTTGTAGATGATGTCATGCTACAATGTTAAAAGCTGAGTACTCCTTGTTTATAGTCTGTGTGTAGAAGAGCCCTAACCAAGGAGCCAGCAAATCTGGGCTCTCAGCCAATTCTGTACTTTTTGTAGTATAGACTTAGTAGACACGTGTTCCTTGACACGACCCCCAGAGAACTGTAAAATAGGGGTGTGGACATCAACTACCTCGTTACAGAATCAAGCAGGTTATTGACTGTGAGGTACACCATGGGGTGAAAGAGCATACAGATAACCACCAAACCACAGTGCTACCTGCGAAATACACCCTAACCCAAGAAGTGTTAAAAGATAAAACACAAGGGGTCTCAGAAAGATGCACTCAGGGCGAGACAGCACTTCCTTAGCCACAAAGAGAAACTTGGCTCTGTGGACTGTTCTCATCTGCTATGAGCCTCCATGCTCACTCACAGTCCCCATCCTCGTCCTGGGTGCACCAGGATGGGGAAAGATGTGGGCAGTGAGCAGTTACTGCTGCTCTGATGAACTTGTGAGCAGCGGAAAGAATCTAATGTTACCACAGGGCTTTGGTTAGAGTAAATATCCCAAGAGCAGGTATTTCTGGCTGTAGTCAATAGTCATTGTCAATAGCCTGCTTAAATCTGTGACATGGCTATCTATCTATCTATCTATCTATCTATCTATCTATCTATCTATCCATCTATCCATCTATCTGTCTGTCTGTCTGTCTGTCTGTCTATCCATCCATCCATCCATCCATCCATCCATCCATCCATCCATCCATCTATCTATCTATCTATCTATCTATCTATCTATCTATCTAATGTATACTGTTTTTTTGTCTGCATACCAGAAGAGGGCATTGGATCCCATTATAGATGGTTGTGAGCCACCATGTAGTTGCTGGGAATTGAACTCAGGAAGGACCTGTAGAAGAGCAGCCAGTGCTCTTAACCACTGAGCCATCTCTCCATTCCCCATATCCCTATTTTATAGCTAACACTTAAGCCCTGTGAAATGATGTGCCGTCTATAAAGCCGGTGACGTCTAGTTGTTAACTGCTGGATCATCACTTCCTTTCCTGAGTCTCAATTTACCCTTTTGTTATGGGGATAGTGACATTAGGCTGCCACGCTATCCTACTCCAGGGCCATGACCACACAAAAGCAGGGAGGCATGGGTGTAAAATCAAAATGACAGGACTCAGTTGTGCACTTGGTAAGTAAGGGCACAGTAAACGTTCACTGTACATGGCTGGTAAGTCCCAGGGGTGCTGGCTGGGGTGAAGGTCTGCAGCTCTGAAATCTGGATCTGGGAGTGAACAACGAGCATGAGGATGGTGGCAGAGACTCTGGGATGAAGGAGACACCAAAAAGAGTACTAGAGGAGAAGCCTGCTCCAGACAGGGCTCTAGGAAGCAGCAGACTTTCTTGGTGGGTCAAGGAAGCCATGGCAAGTCAGGACGCTTGGAAAAAGGTTCTGGAGAGACCATGAGGCAGGAGAGTGTCATGGGAGCTCCTGGGAAGGAGGGGCAACAAGATGAAGGATGTGACTGAGAGGATGGGGACAGCTCATGCGTAGACTGTGAATGGAGGAGCTACGGGAGATCTCTGGAGACCTGGCTGGAAGTGGAGGAAAGCCATGCTTGGGTGATGGGTGACAGACTCTGGTCCTGTCCTCGGGTGTCCATAGGGTGTGTCCTGGTTGTGCTTAGGATATTCTACCATAAAGTGCCACATGGGCAAGGGAGGAGGAAAGAGTCAAAAAAAGGCAAAGGCAGAAAGAGTGTCATAGGTCATAGCAGAAGGCTGGATCCTTTGGGATGAAGAAACAGAAGAGTCCACGGCAAAGGTGATAGGTGAAGACTGGGTGGGAGGAGGGGCAGTGGTCACAGGCTGGCCAGGTAGACCACATGTGCGCATAGAGAAGGGAGTTTGTGTTGGTCCACATGGGGCCAGGTTATTATGGAAGGACAAACATCAAAGGCCTCTTATTCCCAGGCAGACTTAAAGTTGTGCTGATGAGCTACCAGGCCAGGTGCTTGGGAACTGGACCAGCCTGTGGAAGAAACTGGCTAACTGGGGCTAGAACCCCGAGTGCTCTGAGCTGGTGGGAGTCAAAATCCTTGTATTTCCTGAGCATGATTCTTTCTTAGGATTTCTTAGTGATTTGCTAAGTCAGTTGATGGTTCCCACCAGCCTCTGCTGTCCCAGTGGAGCCAAAGGAAGAGGCCTACTTCCTAGACAACTTTCCAAGAGCAATACACATTCATACTCATGGAGGTGTGTTAGTGGCGGTTTGAATGAAAATGGGCTAGCCTGGTCCTCCTTGCTAACTGAAGTCACTGGGGTAGATAGACTGAGTACTCCCTCTAGGACAGGAAGCTCAGGACATGCAGGTTTTAGACAGTTGAAATGTGCTCAGGCATTAGGGAAAGCCTAGCTACCTTCTTCAGAGCCAATCATAATGGGGTTCCATCTGGAGCCTCGTAGTCAATATGGGCCTTATCCCATTAACAGCTCCCTGGGGGCAGTGTGAAGGCTCTTTCTGACCTGAAGCCTCAGTTATCTCCTCTGTAAGATGGGGAGATCAAACTATTAAGTCTCTGAGGTCCCTCACCCCTCACCCCTGTGTAGTCATTTTCTTTCTCACAGCTGAAGTCAAGGTTATGTTCTGGAGAGAGCCTAAAGGGGCTCAGGAGACCAAGAAAGGAGCATAGTAGAGGGGAAGATACCACCTGACATGAGCAGCAAGGTCCTGGAGTCTCAGTATCCCTGCACGTGCAGTGGGCGACAGTGTCCACCTATGATGGGTATTGATGTATCTGCAGGTGTAGGAGCGATTTGGTGTCTGGAAGGACACATCTATGATACCAGTGGCACCTGGGCTGGGCTGGAGTGAGCTGCACTACCCTCATGTCCAGACCCAGACAGCAGCAGCAGGGGTTCACAGGCATTGCTAGCAGTTCATGGTTGGTTTGTAGCCATAGCAGGGCCAGACAGGGGTCCATACTGGGGGTGCAGAGGTGATATGCAGTGTGCTGGGCTGTAGGAGGTTGGGTCAAGACCTTGGGGCTGGTGGCTCTGTCCTCCCAACTGCCAGTTGCTCCTGTTCCATGTCAGGAGGCCCCTTTCCCACCTTAAGTCACGGGGGCATTGACCTCATTGTAGCAAGGGCAGTTTGTAGACACTGACCTCATTGTAGTAAGGGCAGTTTGTAGTCACTGACCTCATTGTAGTAAGGGCAGTTTGTAG
>NW_021605365.1:531630-546373 GCF_004785775.1 Grammomys surdaster | reverse complement strand
GGGCAGTTTGTAGTCACTGACCTCATTGTAGTAAGGGCAGTTTGTAGACTCCTTCATAGACGTGTACTTCTTGTCGTCGCCCACCTCCACACACACCACAGGGTCCATGTTCAAGCCCACCAGCTGCCGAGCTTCAATCACTGTGATGCTGACCTATAGGAGGGAGAGAAGGGATACATGGGGCACTGCAGCCATCCTAGAATCTAGTCTTACCGGAACATGGCAGCAGGCAGCAGGGCTAGGAACTGCAGGACCCAGTCCAGCTTAGAGTGAGACCAGGCTCCAGGTTAACTATGGCCCCTGATATCCTGGGTGATCTTCGGATATCTGCAATGAGGTCACTGGGGGGCTGGTGACCCCTAGGCCAGTGTTGCCGAATCACTCAAGGGAGAAGCATTACCAGATCCTGGTGCTCAGGCTTTGCCCCTGATCAATCAGTCTCAGCCATGTGGAAGACAGGTCCAGCAGCAGTTTTCCTAAACTGACTGGTCAGGCAGGCCCAGCCTACCATAGGCAGCCCGGGACAGCCTACTGCCAGTAGAAGACTAATATTAAAACATGATTTTTTTTGGTAACCTGATTGAGTGATTCTTATGAACTTAAAAGATGACAACATACTCCTAAAACCTCTGGTTGATTCTTGGGTTTCAAGTTCCCCTCAGTGCCATAGCTCTGCTAAGAGAAGGCCACCAAGCCTGCCTCACCCATTCCCCAGCCTCTGAATAGGCCAAGCTGCTCCAGTTTCTCTGAACTTGCTTTGGGTCCTGTCCAGGGTTTCTTGTTTATGCTGCTTACGTCTAAGACGTCCTTGGCTTTCTGGAGGCTGGGTGCTTTCCCATGTTTCAGTCCCCTCTCCCTCTGTAGAAATTCTTTGAGGTGCCGGAGCCTAACCTTCTGGCCTGCGTAGGGAATGTTGTGTGAGTTCTACTGTGGCATTTTGCAGCCTTTAGCTGGGATCTTCTACCCTGGGAAGCCCTCTTTCAGCCGTCTATTTTGTCAATAAATATTTAGGGACGCCTGCTGTGGATAGGCACAGAGGAGGTCGGAATAAACCTCCTGCTCCTCAGGGATCTTACTATAAATGATTACTGGCTTATAGATTTTAAACTAGTATATACATATTTTAGCTTATAATATACATAAGCAATACATTATATCTTTATATGCACAGACATATAAAGATATGCATAGCTAAAGGATGTATATAAAGACACACATATGTAAAAATGTATTGATATGTACATATATAAAACTGAAAAATATAAGACTATATGTAGAGAGAGTGAGAAGAGGGAGGACAGGAAAGGGAGAGGGAGAAGGAGGAAGGGAAAGGAAGAGAGGGCAAAGGGGAGGAAGGAGTGCGAGTTCTGAGGCAACTGTTATACTTCCTGAGTCTTCATTTCAAGCCATTAGCTCTTGCCTTGGATTGGGGTGTGTGTGTCCCCATTAGCGTGGACACGGCAAAACACAGGCAGGTACAGATTTGGGCTGCTGGTCTTGGACCTGAGCCTCAGCCTGACATATGGGCAGGAACGGATGTGGAGGATCCTGTGGGCTCATTGAGCTGCACATCCTCAGCTCCAAGCTGAGGCTGTACCTAGTGAGGGTCAAACAAGACGACGCACATCCAAAACCACCGCTCAGGAGAAAACTCCAGGAAATGAGAGCTGGGGTGTAAGTGGCCCTGTAGAGCTGTGTCTCCTAGGGGCCATCTCTTGAGGAGGCAGGGCTGGTGGGATGTCTCGGGGAGCTTGTCTACAGAATGCTTGAACCTGCATTTCCCCCCAATGTCTCCTGCCGCTGTCAGCACTTCCACTAGCTAACCAGGCTGTAGGAGCAGCTGTCGGTGCGCTCAGCTGGGTCTCCAGCACCTCAGTTGTTATGCTTCGATGCAACTTCCAAATATGATTTCACTCAGGAGAATTATTTTCCCCTTTTAGATAGAAAGACTCCTTACTAAAATTACCATCTACTGTGTTCCTCAAGGTCTTATAAATAGCTCAAAGACCAAGAAAAATCCACGCATCAGAAATGATGCTAGGAAAATAGAAACCCTAACACCAATAAGACCACTGCCAAGAAAGCACAGAGATTCAGAAGCAACTGTGCGCTGAAGGGACACGTGAACTCTGTGCGCAGCCGCTTCTATTCTGGGGTGTGAGAGGCCAAGGGGCTGATGGATGCTTAGAGTCCACGCTTGAAAAAGTCTCAATAGTCACTACTTCTTCAGGGAGCCAAAAGGGAAATAGTGCTAATTAACTTAGCACCGAGAAGTTTGCTATGAAGAGACACTAGGAGTCCTTCTGGAATATTCTTTGCACAGTAGTGCATAGAGTTTTAACTTCCAGAAACATTTTTAAAAACATGTATTATTTTTATTTTATATGCATTGGTGTTTTGTCTGCCTGTGTGTCCTGTGAAGGTGTCAGATCACTTGGAAATGGGAACAGACAGTTGCAAGCTGCCGTGTGGTTACTGGGAATTGAACCTGGGTCCTCTGGAAGAGCAGCCCGTGCTCTTATCACTGAGCAATCTCTCTAGTCGCATAATCCTTTTTATGCAAATGGTTTAAAGGTTCATTTACTGTTTTCCTACAACTAGCATGTCTACCCCACCCACCCGCAAAAAGAAGAGATTTGCTATAACTCAGGCCTGGGAAACAGACAAGCGTGGTTTTGGCCAGATGTGCCAGCTAAGAGTAAATTCCCCACACCAAGGTGGCTGGTTTTCACATGTGCATTCCACATTCCATCTTCTGTCCCCTCCTCTGTTCAGGGTTCATTCTCCCATCTTCTGCAGTGCTAGCAGCAGTGACCCAGTCAGGAGCTGACAGTAGACGTGGGAGGTGAACTGAGGAGGAGAGGGAGGGTGGGAAGGAATGAAGAGATGGGAGAGCAAATGTCAGAGGGGGATGTGCTTTCCTAGATGGTCCCAGGGGAAGCCTGGGAGCGTGAGGTAGAGGCGAGAGGTGAGGAGCATGATACTGGGGCAGAAGGGAAGCCCACTCCCACGGCATTCCCAGCTACTGCTTCAGGTGTGTGTGTGTGTGTGTGTGTGTGTGTCTAACACTTGAAATTAAAAGAATGTGAACATCTTCTATACTTGGCAGGAGGCCATCCAGTCATCAGAATGTTGAGAAAACAGAAGCTACAAAGCCAATGAAAAATTTCAGGAAAGCAAAGAAACTTCCATCTCATGTACAGCGTTTCCAGGATGAAAACTCAGAGAGCAAAGGGAGTCACAAGTAGGACGCTGGGACCAGCTGGCACCTCTGGCTAACCCACCATCTCTCCTGTTCAGGCAAGGACTAGTATTCCCAAGAGCTTTCTCCAAAGCAAGGGACAATGCTGGAGGGTGGAGGGAAAAACTACTCAAATGTCCTTACTGACTTCACAAATAATGGTGTCCTGTGACCTCCTTTGGGGGCCTCTGTTCATGTGTGCATCAGAATGTCAGGGGAAGGTAGAGGGGAGAGGGGATGGGTGAGCCTGCGCTCACCCATGGAACTGCTGTTCTACAGCCTTCTTCATCTTCTTTTGCCTCCAGGGCCAGAGGCATGACATGACCTGCTCACTCTGGTGGTGACATGCAGGGTAAAGTGGGGGACAATATGAAGACATGGAGGCCAAGGGGAGGGAATGCAGGAACACAGCAGAGGTGAGAGTGGGGCTTGGGTCTGGCCTGGGAGACCCAATGATGCTGGAAACTGGAGACCTGTTTGGAGGTGACATCTTAAGACTTAATATCAGGAAGAAAGATCAGGAGACAGACTCTAGGCTCATGAATATACTCCAAGGACAGCTGCCCACCCTGCTGGGTAAAGCGCACGGTCCCAGGTAGGTAACAGTGGTTTGTCCCCTTGAAGATAACCAGGAAAGAAGAACATAATGTTCCATCTGTTATAAATTGCCCCCAGCATGCTGCACACTGGGGTCTCTTCCCACAGGCCTCCTTCCACTGGTCTGTAACCTTCACGATCAGTCTGGCTCTCAGGATCCCATCCAGACCTGGATTCTGCTAGGTTCTCTTCTCCCCCTCTCCAGTGTCATGCACTCTTTGAGGTCTTTCTGATTAATTAAAGCCAAGTTCCTCAAAGGAGAGAAGCTGCCGTGGGTTTTATTGGTTTGTACATCATATTTATTAGAAGTGGAAATATTTTGTGTTTCAGTCCTCTTTGTTCCCTCTAGCACAGTGGACAAATGCACGCAGGCGAGCTGTGGATGGCCCTGTCAGGAGACAGCACTGCCAGGTGAGATGGGTTAGCTGGTGCAAGTCAGAAGGTTTAAATGACTTTGGAGGGAGAACTATCTGACCTGGCACACGAAAGTCCCTGGCAGGAAGTGGTTTGGGAGGAAGATGTAAGTGCTGAGCTAAGTCACCAAGGGGTCAGAAGGGAGCAACTGTTACAGAGAACAAGCAGCTCTGACTGCTGTGTGGCTCTGAACCCCGCCTCCAGCCTTGATTTAACCTTGATCGGTAGCCCTGTAACTCTTGGTTCATGTCTTACTGTAGAAGCGGAGTACCCATTACATCTGGATGGTTGTAAGGATGACAAGATCTCAGCGGAAACACATATAAAACTCCTAGCACAGTGCTTGCTTTATAATCAGCCTTTAAAAAAATAAATTGTATTAACAACAGTTTTGTGTGCTTCTGCACACAGGCCAGTGGCATGGGATCAGAGTAGGGTCTCTGGGATTTCCCTGGTCTCAGCACACAGAAACACCCCACACCCAGGTTTCAGTCTTCTGGAAACATCTCCTAATGCCTCAGGACATTGTGTTTGGGATTTGATAGGGCAGGGGGCAATGCTCCCAAACCTCCATGGGACTTGAAGGCTTGAGGTTGTCCTAAAGTTCCAGGGGGGCACATGTGACATGACTTGGGGCTATTTTTTAAATACCATGGAAAACAGTTACTGGAGGGAAACAAGTCAAAGCAAGTATTAAGGGAGGCATGTTTCCTTGGGAAACGTGACCAGGCGTATTTTTCAGTGGGGGTTATCTAGACTTTGTCTTATCTCCTGAGGGAGGTGAGGTGGGCTTGTCCATACAAAAGGGTAGTTAGTGTGCATGGAGCCTGGGAAATGGGCATCGAAAATAAAGCTGTACTCATAACAGTTTCTGACCTATAACTGGGTCCTGTTAACTGTTAGGGGAGAGTCTGGAGCCGTAGAGGCTCCCTAGGCCTGTCTTGAGAGATGCCTTCTCTTGACTTTCTTCTCACTTTGTACATAAGGACTAGGTGTTTCCAGCTTGGACACCTGTTTACTCTGATCTCAGGCTGGGAGAAAAGCCAAGACCGAGGATCTGGGCCTGCAAAGCGGAAGCCACCGAAGCCTGTGTCGGCAGCCACCATGGGCACCGAGCCCCTGTTCTGTCTGTACTACGGCTACATCTACAACCCTTCTCGTCAGAGCCTTTTAAAATTTAGTTTCAGAAACAAAGAACTACTAATCTAAGAAGATATAGAGATGAAAAGAAGAAAAACAGGAATGAAGTTACTTTCAGCTTTAAAATAAGCTGGAACAATTTAAAAACACACCCAACATTCTTCAAAACGTGTGTGTGTGTGTGTGTGTGTGTGTGTGTGTGTGTGTATGTGTATGTGTTACTATTTTTTCTGGGTCCCCTTTCCTTAAGATTTTCAACAATGGGCACAGAATCTTTAAGGAGCTTTGGCTGTGCAAACAGAGATCTCACATTTTTCTTTTGGTTTGCGTTGCCTTAACACTCCTAGGAATGCCTCTCAGACAGAAGGCTTCTTTGAGATGTTATACTCAGATGTGACTCTATGATGTCTTGGCTCTTACCTCCGAGTCTCTCCCACACAGCTGGCTGGAACTCCACACTCCAGCAGAGTCTGTAAGGCCCAAACATCCAGGTGCCCACCTACCTGGTAATCCATTGGCCTCCCAGCGCTTGGCTCCATCTTAATGTCTGGCTTAGACCTGAGGAGAAGAACGTACTGTCAGGCTGGCATGAGATATGGAAAGGCCAGAGGGACAAAAATGTGGCCTTCAAATACTCAATTCTGCCAACAGAATTGGGGGTGTATGGGGATGAGGGGTAGATGTCTTCAATGGCACCAATAGAGAAGATTAAACAAAGACAAAAGTAACAGAGAGATGGCCATTGGGTGAACAGAGTCACGTGTGGACTGGTCAGCTCTGTGATGTCCCTTCACCCACAGAAGCTCAAGGACCTGATCCACTCCTGCCTCTACAGGGAGACAACTCAGAGGACATCCAAGAACAGTAAGAAAGGGCAAAGCTGGGGAGAAGCTACTCATAGGCCCTGTTTTCTCTGTCCCCAGTTTCAAGCCTGGCAAGCAGGCCCTGCTCAGCAGAGCGGTGGCAGATGGGATGGAGGTCTCTGGCCCACTCACCGTTTGTTGGAGACATTGCTGGTGAGTGCGGTGACCGAGGCTAGAGACACTGAGTCAGGATCCAGCCCATCCCCGAGCCGGATGGCTAGGTGGTCCAGGTCCTCCATTTCCAGCACTGCTGGCTCATCTGGGGAAGAAGGGAAGGGTGGGTGGATGAATGAAGGGCTAGGGACTGTCTCCTAGGAAGGAGAGTTAAGTTTCTTGTTTATTTAATGGAACTTGCTTAGAATACTGCCACCCATATGTCTCATGTGCTCTTAATTACAACAGGGTCTCACTATATAGCCCGGGCTAGCTTGGATCTCTCTGTGTAGACCAGGCTAGCTTCAAACTCACAGAGACCCAGCTGCCTCTGCCTCCTAAGTCTTGGAATTAAAGATGCACATGGCCTTAAAACGTTTTAATTGCCATTATGTCTAGTCTTACTTTCTTCTGTAATCTTAGCCGAATCTAATTCTTTTACTTAACTCTATTCTTTAAAGCTCTGAATAGCCTTTGTGGAAGAGAGAAAACATCCTGAGCTTGCTACATGCAGCTCAGCACAATGGCTACTTTTAAATGGAGTGGCTACTGGATGCAGGTCACAATACACACAGACACAGACACACACACACACAGACACACACACACAGACGCACGCACGCACACACACATGCACGCACACATACGTCCTTATAGCTAAGACCTGTCAATGTGGGCTTTATCGCATACAGATACTTCTTTTTTGGGGTGGGGTGTTTCGAGACAGGGTTTCTCTGTATAGCCCGGGCTGTCCTGGAACTCACTCTGTAGACCAGGCCGGCCTTGAACTCACAGATACTTCTTACTCCGAGGTGTAAGAAGTAACTTATCTGTGGGAGCCACAGTGGAACGCAGAGCTCAGGCCTGTACCCCTGCGTATGAATCCAGTGGGATGAAATCATGATTTGGAAAATCATCCAGAGATGGTAGGTTTGGGTTTCAGTAGGAAGCTTACCCTCCATCTAAAAGGAATGCAGCCAAAACTGGCTGGGGAAGAGAAAGTTCTAGGGCCAATGGGCCTCATAGGAGAGCCCCAATGGTGGGTGAACATACCTCCTCACTCCACCCCACACACCCCCTTATCTTTCATCTGTCCTTCTTCTTTCTTTAAATGGCTGTCAGATGCCGTTCCAGCCTCCTCTCTTAGGAGAGACTCCTGTCGCCAGGCCCAGTGGCCGTTTTCTGAGATGGGTGTGCGGCAGCCGTCCGGCACAGCATAGCATGCTTTCTTGCTACTATCTTTTTTTTTTTTAATTAAAAAAAAAATCTTTGGGCTCATGTGAAGTTAAATACTCAACGTAGGGAGAAGGAGCCCATCCACCTGGCAGAGGCTCAATGTTCTATGCCTCCCTCCCCTAACCTCCAGACTAGCCAATGGGAGTACAAGCCCTGCCCGAGTGGCTGTGGGAGTGTCCAATGGGGAAGGAGGGTTATTTGCGCCCAGTCCGGGACAGGCTTAAATGATGGTGACAGTTCAAAGAAGTGGATGCTGCAGCTGTGTGGATGGTGGGGAGGACCACGTTCCCTACCTTGTCTTTGGGGCTCCTCTTTGTGGGACCGAGTCTTGCCGAGTTTCATGGCCGAGAATACACTCCTTCCTGCTCTGTAAAAGGGAGACCCCAGAGTGAGGTGGGGGCGGGGACAGATACACGCAGGAAATGCACAAACACACAAGAGGCAGTCCCTGAGGGACTCAGAGAAAAAGGAGACGGGGCCCTCTGTTGTTGTTCACTTTTCCCAAGATACAATACAAATTAGGGACCATGAGCCCCAAAGGACATAGGCTACTTCCTCCCAGGCACCGTCTTCAGGTTAATGAAGAGCAGGTGGGAGTCCCAGCTCACCAGGGAAGTGGCTGGGCCTTGAGCATCTCACCTAAGCCCTGTCTTCTCAGAGCTCTGACATATGCAAGGTCCCTCAGCTTTCTTCCTGTCCATGCACCCCCCACTAGAGCTAACAGGAAAAGAGGCCAGATGCCTAGAGACAACATCAGAACAGATACAAAGGTCCGGGGGACTCAGAAGGACAGGCTGAGGGTGAGCCTGAGGTAGGAGCCATAGATGTCAGCTGTTCAGGTCTCAGGTGGCTTTGGAACACAGAGCCTGCCCTGTCTTACTCTATTCGCTGTGCCAGGAGACCCTCCCGAGACCCCAGTGAAAAGGGTCTTTCTCTTATCCTGGTTGCCCCTCTGCCTACACCTTCCTATGGCAGACCACCATCTCTTACCTAGCCCCTACCTCTTCCTCTGGTGTGGTGTGGCCGTGTGCTCAGGCAAAGGGTCTTGCAGTCAGTGGGGCTGAGGGAAGGGGACAGGGGTCCCCACAGCCCTTCAGAGATGTCTCTGCAGCCGAGCCTGAGGTCCCCAGAGCCAGGAAAGACCAGGAGTAGGATCCGTGGGGGGAAGTACAGTATTCCATTACCCCATTCATATTGTATAAGAGGGACATCTGACTCCTTTGCTTCCCATTCTCCTCCTCCTGGGTGTGGCTGCCATACTGCAGGCTCCTGTGGGGGTGGGTACAGGCCCATTCCTCATCTGCTTCTTGATGTGGGTCAGCCTCTTTACAGAGGCTTGAGCATGGCATCAAAGACACCCAGATCCTTGCTTTGCAAGCTGTACAGTGTGAGGTTGGAGAGAACCTTTCTGTCCTTGTGATGGCCAGGAAACCTCAAGCCCCTCTACTTGGGATTGGGGGATCAGCATCATTCCCCAAACCTGGTTCTATCTTAAACCCAGATATGGAGTGAGCCATGTCTGTATCCTGTGCTGGATGGGTGGACAGGGACCACTTCTGTCATGTCGTGTCAACTCACGGATATGTTCATTGATATCCTAGATACAGGTCAAAGAGGCTGATGGCCCTGCTTTGTCTGCTTCCCCTTGTATTATAGTTTAAAATGAAGAAAAGGAGGGAAGGGGCTCTGTAAAGGAAAGCTGGTGTCTTTGGAGTTACTATTATTTGGCTCAAGTGTCTTCTCGGCTGTTCTCTAGTCTCTGAATGGGTAATCTTGTTTTACTTTTTGGATTGTGTGGTGTGCATGTGTGTATGCATGTCCACACTCGTGTCGATACTCAAGTGTGCACCCACGTGTGGAGGTCAAAGGCTGACAACGGATGTCCTTCTCAACTGCTCTCCACTTTGTTTACTGAGACAGTGTCTCCTGTTGAACCTAGAGCTCAATGACCAGACTAGTCTAGTTAGCCAGCATGCTCAGTAGAGCCCTTCTCTTCTTCTGGAATCCTGGGATTACATACATGGATTCCCATGGGCTGCCATACATGACAAGCATATTATCCAGTGGGTTATAGCCCCAAGCCCCTCAACTGCAAATCCCATTTCTGTGATTTTTAACTACTGACTCAAAGAACAAAATGGCTATGAGGATGATGTCATCTCAAAGGTATTTTCTGTGATCCAGGCCCAGCCTGTGTGGGACCTTAAGTTAACTTTTAAATTTTGATTTTGTTTAAAGCATTTTTAAAAAAAGATTTATTTTATGTATGTGAGTCCACTGTAGCTGTCTTCAGACACACCAGAAGAGGACTTCAGATCCCATTACAGATGGTTGTGAACCACCATGTGGGTGCTGGGAATTGAACTCAGGACCTCTGGAAGAGCAGTCAGTGCTCTTAACTGCTGAGCCATCTCTCAAGCCCTGTTTAGAGCATTTAAATGCTAAAAATTACATTTATTTAGTCTTTACTTATTAATTTGTTTAGAGAGAGTGTGAAGACATGTATGTTCCACGGCTCAGGAGAAAACGTTTAGGCATTGGCTCTCCTCTCCCACCATGAGTGTCCTGGAGACAGAACTGACCGAGAGTCTCAGCTTTAGTGGTAGGTGCCTTTACCTCTTGAGCCACCCTCACACCTTTTTTTGAGACAGGGTCTCATATGACCCAGGCTGGCTTGAAACTTGCTGTATAGCCTAGGCTGGTCTTGATCTCCTGATTCTCCTCTCTCAGCCTTCCAATGTTGGGATTAAAGGTATACACCACCAAATTACACTGGAAGGAATTAAACCTGGGTGTGCACAAATGAACACACACACATACACAAACACACACACACAAACACACACACACAAACACACACACACACACACACACACACATCTTTATTCAGCCAGGAAGAATTAAAGCTCAGAGAGATGAAAATCATTTTAGTATCCTATAGTAAGTGGAAGAACTGAGGCTGAAGGCTGAAGTTCATGTCTGTAGGCCTGCAGGAGTTCTGCTGTCCTGGCCACATTGCCTCCATGGTCAGGCCCTCTCTGGGCATGAATTCATTGTTACCAAAAGGAAGACTCAGGAAAAGGTAGCAGGGAAATTGCAGCCATGGCAGTGGCTCCGGTGCCCTTTGCAGCCTGGGATGCCATTTACACAGAGTCCCTCCTGCATTAGAACGGGCTGTGTGGAGGCAGGAAAGGGGTCACTCTGCCTGGCTTTGCCTGAAGTATCCTGGGGACTTTCTCCCCAACAAGTGGCTTCCCCAACTCCTGCAACAGTCCTAGCCTCAGGATCACGTGAGCACTCACACTGTCTCTAAGCTGTGCCACCCACCGTGTCACAGCCTTGAGATTCTTTTCTGTCCAGGCTCACTGTTCTGTGGCTTCTGTTATGGATGACAAAAGACTTTCAATGTTTGCCTTTGTACAAGCTGCTCTTGGCTCTTTCTAGAGTCCTAGTCATGTGTATGTGTGACATGGTATAGCCATGGCTGCCTGCTCTAGCCAGAACCTCCTCACCCCTGGTGGAACGGTTCTGAGACGGCAGATCCGAGTGCTATGTGGGTCAGAAGAAGCCCTGCCTGGAGAAGCCAGCAGGCTGTTTCTGGAGCTGGAATCTGGGCTGCTGCCAGAAGCCCAGAAGGACTGTGTGGCTTTCTAAAGCTGGTCCTGTATAGCAACTTAAGTTCAACACCCGGAGTGCTCTTGGATAGTTATGAGCTTTTAATTAAAATGTCACTTTATTCTTTGGTACGAACATTTTAGGGAATGAAAATTGGGACCTTTAATGACCATACTTAAACCCAACTACTTCTACTATACCCTGAAAAAAAAATTCAAAGAAGAAAACCTTCCTCTTAAGACTGGGTCATGTGACCACTATAGCCAACAGACTTGCAGGCAGCACCACATGCCTGGGGATGTCTCAAAATGGTGTTTGTTTGGTGAATAGTGAAGATATGTGCAGTGGTGGACACCGTCTGTCTCTATGATCCTTAGAGTCCAGGTGAATAGTGAAGATATGTGCAGTGGTGGACACCGTCTGTCTCTGTGGTCCTTAGAGTCCAGGTGAATAGTGCAGATGTGTGCAGTGGTGGACACCGTCTGTCTCTGTGGTCCTTAGAGTCCAGGTGAATAGTGCAGATGTGTGCAGTGGTGGACACCGTCTGTCTCTATGGTCCTTAGAGTCCAGGCTCTACACCTGTGGTGCCTTCTACACTGGGGGTGGCAGAGCAGGATGCCACTGCTACCACTGCCCTTCGTGATCTCTCAGTCGACACATGGGGAGACTCACTATTGAAAAGGCCCTTTCTACTGTGCTTGTCCCTGGAAAGCAGTGCACTCCAGGCCAAGGGTAAAGGGTAAAGGGCAAAGGGCAAAGGACAAAGGACAATTTAAAAAATAAAGTTAGTTTAATCAGGGCACTTTAAAGATTGTCAACTTATATTGGAGACAGATTTTTTAAAAATTAGCTTGTGATTTCAGTTTCTATTCTAAGATGTTTAATTCTGCATTTCTTCTAATGGGGTTCTATAACCACAGAAGGTAGGATGGAGTGAGGAACAGGCATAGAAACAAGGCAGTAGTCAACTCTGTGAAGAGAAACCTTCAGTCAAGTGTGTCTGTACTCATAGGCACAGAATGCTTGAGAGATATGAGATTGAGCACTTTCTCCAAGGGATTCATCCTAAGTGACACTCGATTCTACAGTTGACCCTGACGCTTGGGCCATAGCCACATCTGCAATTGCTGGAGTTGACTGACAGTAGCAACAAAGGGCTGCTGAGCTGGTACAGTGGGTAAAAGGGCTTGCAGCCAAGCCTGATGACCTGAGTTCAACCCCTGGGACCCACACAGTGGAAGGGGAGAATTGAGGACCATAAATTGCCCTCTGATTTCCATATGAATGCTACACACACACACACACACACACACCCCAAATGAACAAACAAATGAACAATGTTAATGAAACAAAAAAACAAAATAATCAACAACAAAAACCATGCATACATAAAAACACAAACAAAAAAAAAAAACCCTGACAATTAGGTGTGTAGGGGCAGTAAAGATAGAAACTCACATTTACTTCCAGTGGCTGGATTACCATGGTCAGAATAATATATCTAGACTGACAGTTCTCTAGAGAAAAGACTTTTAAATCTGTGTGTTCACTGTAATGCCTTCCTTTATGTACCTAACAATTCCCTCACCTTGTTCCGCGGCTCACTTTAGAAGTTCTGTCTCGATAGCTCTGCAGTGCACACAGGGCTCAAGGGTGGAAGCTGCATATTCATTATGACCTAGGGCATGCACTGAGGGAAGCCCAGCAGCCTGATTGCTTCATTGGTTTGCTCTATGAATTATTCTGGAAGCGGTGGCTTAGAATGCCTGGTTGCAAAATGAACTATAGACGGAGCCACTCGCTGTCCAGCCAGGGCTTCTCCTCCACAAGCGCTTTCGACTGGAAATGTCGAGGCTCACTGCTCAGGCCTCGGGTAATCAGGATGCATGAACTCTGCACGAGAGGCAGGGTCTACATTGCTTCTTTGTATCGTTTACACTGCCAGGTTTGCTAATCCAAGGTGTGTCTCAACTGCCTCAGATGGGCTCATCTCTTTTCTTTTCCATGCCCCAGGTACATTGTTTCTTTTTCCTTGTGTGCAATCATGGGAGTCAGAGGACAACGCTGAGGAGTTGGCTTTCTCTCTCTACCATGTGGGGTCCGGTGATGGAGCCGAGGTCGTCAGCCTTGATGCCAATTTACTTGTTGTGCTGTCTCACAGGCCTTTTTATTGAACTTTTAAGACAGGTTCTCAACTCAACCAGGTTGGCCTCTAACTCAATATGAAGCTGAGGCTTGCCTTGAACTCCTGACCCTTCTGCTTCTATCTCCTGACTGCTTGGATGTGTATAGATGCTCCCTGTCCCTGTGGTTACAGGTAATTGTGTAATTTTAAATGTATTTGAAACTGTGTTGAATTTCAGTTTGTTTTGAATAGCTTTCTGCATGGGTGAAGGACAGGTGTGTGTGTGTGTGTGTGTGTGTGTGTGTGTGTGTGTATGTGTGCATTTATTAATATTCCTTATTATTTTAAAAATTATTTTTATTTTATATGCATTTGTGTTTTGCCTGTGTCTGTGTCTGCATGAGGGTGCTGGATCTCCTGGAACTGGAGTTGCAACAGTTTTGAGTTACATGTGGGGGTTGGGAATTGAACCTGGGTACTCAGGAAGAGCAGCAAGTGTTCTTGACCCCTGAACCATCTCCCCAGCCCCTGATTTATATTTTTAGAGCTGAAGAATTAATCCTGGGACTACATCATCTCCATCTGGCCTGTTTGTACATGTGTCCCTCTTATACCAGAGAGACTGTGAGACCATCAAGTGTTCCTCCTGACCTATTCGTGCCTGGGAATCTGGCGCCTCCTTTCTTCCTGGTTGCCAATTCTTTTGCAAAGCTTCATCAAACTCTAACATGATTTTCCATCTCCCTATGGGGGAACGCCTATTGTTTCCTGGGTCAAATCTATTTCCTCTGATCTCCCTGCAGCCCAAGTATAAACCAACCATTTTGGCCACATGGTTGTCATGATCTGCAAACTCTTCTCACAGTGTTCTTTTCTCAGGCTGAAGAGTTTCAATTTGCTTAATCACATCTTAGAGATTCCATTCCCAGTTTCCGGACACATTAAAATAATATTAAATCCTAGCTGACTTAATCTCATTTGGTAATGGGACAGCAAGAAACAAGATGGAGTAGGGCCAGGGAGGTCGCATGTCTTGGGGACCTGCCACGGCCCGCATTGTGTGGCCAGTCTACCCCAGTTTCAGTCACAGGGGTCAAGCCAGTCTGACAGACTGGGAGTTGGATGGGCCTTGAGGCCTGGTAATTTCAGAGAGAACCTAGGGGAGAGAAGACAGGTAGCTATGCCTCCCAGGTAAGCCTTGGACATCTCAGTGGCCACAGAGAAACCTAGAGCAGTGAGCCTTCTCACTAAGAAAGGTCCCCAGATCAGTGTCCCTACTACCTCTTACCCACACTGGGACTCAGATTCCGGATCTCTCTCTCTCTCTCTCTCTCTCTCTCTCTCTCTCTCTCTCTCTCT
>NW_021605365.1:527454-531620 GCF_004785775.1 Grammomys surdaster | reverse complement strand
TCTCTCTCTCTCTCTCTCTCTCTCTCTCTCTCTCTCTCTCTCTCTCTCTCTCTCTCGGCCCTGCCACATACTCTACTCTTCTCAGAAGCTGGCAGATTGCTCTATCTCTCCATGTGACACTCACCACAAGCAGTGTATTGCTTCTTTTGCCCTGCGGTCATGGTTATTCTGTTGCCCTGCAGTCATGGTTATAACTGGTGCAATTATTACAAGCATGAGCAGAGCTCAGTATGATTGGGGCAACACAAGTTCCCCAGGATCTTAGCTTATGCAGACATACCCACCAGGATCAGCTCAGACTACTACAGACACAACTGTAAATTGTTTTTTAAGGTATTGGGATCACAGTTTTAAGCAAGTCTCTTGCTATCTCTGGAGTCCAATTTCTAAAGATGGAAAATAGACTACATCTCTGGGTTTTCAGCGTTTGAAAATTAATTGGCTTTGAGTCCAGTTAGGTAGTTTTAGCTTCCTGGGTCCATCGTGAACTTTGGGTAGGAAGTTAGAGTTCTTGTTTTCACCCGGCTAGTCCCTGCTCTCTGGAGCTGACACACACCACCATACAGAAAGGTCAGAGTTCCCTTGAACTATGATCATCCCTGGAGATCTAACTACTGTAATTTCTGTGACACTTGAGTCTCCAGATGACAGTGTGGCTTTGGGGAGCCTACAAGGCCATCACCTCAGACCAATTCGGCTAGGTCCTTATGACCAGTTCATCAGATGGCCCTATGCCTTCGTACCCTAGAGTGTCCCTTGGGGATGGAGATTGTAAGGGTCCCAGAGAGTGGTAATCTCTACTCAGCTCTTTGTACTTCATATTTTGGCTACACCATACAACCACATGCCCAAAGACAGTCTTCTTTGGACCTCCAAGTCTGTATGTTCAACTGTACAGTGCTGCCTGGACTGGAGGGTGCCCACTGGCTTCTTGTGTTCCCCACTCCTTAGCTGTATCCACCCTCACAGGGAGCTTAAGGACCTGACCTAAAGGTACAGAGGGATGCTCAGTGCAGTAGAGAAGGAACAAGACTAAAGGAGGGGAGCATCACCCCCAAGAACCCAGAGGGGAGAGAAGAGGTCCAGCCACTTCCGCGGCCTGGGGCACCTACTTGTGCTCGCCATCTCTGCCTCCCTTGGTCTTCTCTCTGCCTTTGCTGAGTAGGGGGAGAAATGAGGAGACAAGGGGATGCAAGTGAGAGTGGGGCCAGAGACCCTCACAACCTCAGCTCCTGGCCCTGCTGACCCCCATCGTCCTCCCCAGGGTCTCCCCTGTCCCACAGATCCCTCATGTCTCAAGACTAAGGTATAGGAGCATCATGACCCCAGGTCCCCCCAAGTCTCCCCTTATCCCAGGAGAAGGCCTGGTGATTCCAGAGTTGTAGGCCCCCCAAATTTCTGCCTCTCTCACTTCCTCCCTTGGTCCTGCCCATGCTGTGGGGTCCTGCAGGGACACAGTGAGTTGAGCCTATTTGAGAGATGGGGACCAGACTGATACAAGATGGGGCAGTGTTCAGCCACTGAGAAGAAGGATGGCAAAGGGGTGGGGGTGTGCTGTACCCAAGCCACCATTAAAGGGTTCAGAGGTACAGGAGAACTGTACTCCCATCTTCCCTTAGAGAGGCTTCCAGAAACTGGAATGTTCTTCCAAAGCCTCTGCAGGGCTGAGTCAACAGGCATGAAGAAAAGAAAAGCAATAACTTTCGTGACTTCTCCTCTGCTCACACACTCCCCCTCTTGCTCAGACCTGGCCTAGGGGAGGCCGCGGAGAGGTCAGGCCTGGAAGTCTCTGTACAGCCACAGTGCACGTCTAGATTTGGCTGGCTAGCCTTTGTGTCAGGCAAGAGAGTTAGTCTGTAATTTTAAGAGCCCCACAATTGCCCAGTTTCTGGCTGCCCAGATCAGCCAAGACCATTGAGCAGAGCGGGAGGAGGACACTTAGTTATCTTGCTCCAGCCCAGCCCGGCCCAGTTGACCTTAGGGCCTCGGTTAGGCACCCCGAGGGCTGTTGGAGTTTACGCAAATGGAGCTGGGGTTCCTGTGAGCTATCAGGGAAGTAAAACTCCTCTCAAGATTTCTGGTCTCCACCCTCACATTTGTTGTCTTAGGAGAGTTCCTTTTCTTTCTGACTAGACAATCCAGCTCTGAGGGTTCTTTTCTGCTTTTTTTTTTTTTTTTTTAAAAAGACCTCTGTGACCCTGGAAACTATGCCGGCCTCTGCAATGGACTACAAAAGAGACGTGTGTGGCCTGGGGTTGGCAAGGGTCAGCAGGCACATAGGAACTGCCCTCTCTGTCTCTGCCTCTGCCCCCTGCCCCACTGTGTCTTTCTCTCTCTCTCTCTGAGCTTTGCTCTGAACTCAGGTGTCATCAATGTGTGTGCTCTCTCTCCTGTCTCCATACTCCAGGCCTTAAGGCATTCACTCTCTGAGAGTTGAAATGGAGCAGGGAAAGCGCTGTTTTTCTTTTTTCTTTTTTTCCGAGACAGGGTTTCTCTGTGTAGCCCTGGATGTCCTGGAGCTCACTCTGTAGACTGTAGGCTGGCCTCGAACTCAGAAATCCATCTGCCTCTGCCTCCCAAGTGCTGGGATTAAAGGCGTGCGCCACCACCACCCGGTGAAAGAGCTGTTTTTATGAAGAGAGAACACCATCGTGATTTTACTGCATCCACTCTTACTGTGGCTACCCTCCTTAGAGACAAGAGATGCAAAGCTGGGGCTCAGACCTTCAGCAGGCACCACCGTGGTCAAGCTATCATCCCATGAGTCGGCCATCTTTATCATCACCTGCTTCTTACAGATGGTTGTGGAGACTCCAGCTGCTCTCTGTCACTGGGCTGGCAAGCAGTGACCTCACCTGCCTGCATTGCCACAGAACATCCTGGGAAGCCCCGGGTATGCTTAGATCTCTTCCTAGTGCTCACGTTGCTCTTGTGGCACCTCCTGCCTGTTGGGTAACTCCTGCTCCTCAGCCAGCATCCTCTTCTGAGAACCACTTTCAGCCTCATTGAACAATTCCTCTTCATTAGCTCTGTCCCCATCACTTCCTGAACTGATAAAAGCACCCGCAGACAGGAGGAGGAAAAGCGGGCTACCCTCCTGGGAACACTAAGGCCGCCCGAGACCCAGGCATGTCTCAGCACTAGGCCTCACTTGGGTTACACAGCCTTGGGCTGAGGGTGGGAGCCCCAATCTCAGGTAGAAGTATCCTGAGAACCATTTTACTCCTAAACTCCTGCATGGCTCTGACTCTGTTTCCCCTGGTTCCTTGGCAGCCACTGTAGCACCAGATCCCATCCTGGTGGAGGGAGGCAGGTGCATATACTGCACCATGCACACACACACATATGCAGACCTTTTAATGCATACATACATCTCTCCCAGAGCCCCTACTATGCACATGTGGCCATCTGCTCTCTGCTTGAGACACCAGAAGGGACTTCCTGAATCTTACAGGTTTCCACTGGAGTGGAAGGATACCCACAGGCAGGACAAGAAGAATGGCCATGGTCACAACCTACCCCTAAGAAAATGATATAGTAATTACCTAGACATCCCCAGGGACACCAGAGGGGCCAGGGAAGCTGAAGGTGTTGGAAGCTGTGGAAGCTTATGAGGCTAGGAAGGCAGAGAAGATGAGATGGAAAGAAAGCCTCAGAGGACAAAGGGTCTTGGGGAAAACAAAAGGCTGTGTTGATGAGCCGCACTATTGAAGCTGAGCTCCATTGTAAGATGTGACTCCTCGCTGCAGAGGCTGACATCCAGGGACATGGAACTTCCTAGCATCAAACAGAGGATGTGTGTGCAGGCAAATGTACACAAACATACAAGTGCATGTATACGTGCGTGCGTGTGTGCATGCGTGTGTGCATGCGTGTGGGCATGCGTGTGTGCATGCGTGTGTGCATGTGTGTGTGTGTGTGTGTGTGTGTGCATGTTTTCAGAATCTCCCTGTGTCCTGAGACCAAGACACAGTTCCTGAGAGTGGAAATGCTCATGAGATTAGTAATTCATTTCTTTCTTACAGCAAGGACATTAGTGTGTGTGTGTGTGTGTGTGTGTGTGTGAGAGAGAGAGAGAGAGAGACACAGAGAGACAGAGAGACAGAGAGAGAGAGAGGCAGAGAGAGAGACAGAGAGAGAGAGAGAGACAGAGAGAGAGAGAGAGA
>NW_021605365.1:512963-527354 GCF_004785775.1 Grammomys surdaster | reverse complement strand
GAGAGAGAGAGAGAGAGAGAGAGAGAGAGAGACAGAGAGAGAGGAAATCCTGTTCTTGCCCAGGACAGCTGACCCTCTGGTGGGCATCACTGGAAAAGCCCTTAACATAGGTTGGGATGAGAATCAGATTGGTAATGATGCTTAGACCAGAAGGTCAGGAAGTGCTCTGAGCAGAAACAGGTGGGGCCAAGGTAACATGGAGTCTGAAGAGACAATGGATGAGAACCTACCTTCCATGTACAACGGGTATCACTCATGCATAGTAAGTATCTCATTTCTTCACTAATTCTCTTGTGAACATGGATTAGCCATCTTACAGTTGGGAAGATGTGTCTCCAAACATCAGAGGAGACACTTGGGTGCTACCCTCTCCACTCTGCTGTGCTGTCTCTTGATGGCATTTCCCCTACTTGGGGTTATCTTATATAGAGTGGGCAGGGACAAGGGGCTCCTGGATGAGGGTGGAGACTTGAGAAGTGAGCGGAGGAACTCACATGGCACGTGATCACACGAGCAGAGGGAGTCCTGCTGGCTACAAGACTAGGTCCAGAGGAAAGAAGGAGTTAACGTCCATCTGGAAGATGAAGTCAGCCTAGACTGGCAGCTCCAAGAGGCAGCTGTGGAATAGTGTGTCCTCATATGCTGCTCATATGGTGGCACCTGCTGAAATCTAGGCGCTCTGGCTGTGCTGTGGCTTTTAACCCCCAGCCCCTATGATGAAACCTTTCTCCTACTCCTTCTTCTGGCCTGGGAGAGGTCCAGGGAGGTGGAGAGGGCAGAGAACACCAGGATACTGTGAATAAGTATCTCTTAGCTCTACCTTCCTGGACTAGAACTCTTTGGGGGGTCTAAGAAGTAACCTTTGTATCTTGTTTTATCTGAACTACACCATGCTATCCGGCCTCTACTGCCCCTTTGCTGAGGGCAGCCTCCTGGGGAAGCTGTTTTCATGGCTGTCTCTAGTATCCTGCACTCTGATGGGGGTCAGGGAGGAGGAGAGCCAGCATATCTACTTTCTAAACTCACTTATTCCTGTTATTGTCCCACGGAGGGTTGGTGACATGCCAGAGTCACTCAGCTGATGAGGGCAGAGTTGGGGTAGACCAGATGGAGCTTGCTTTCCTGATTCAGACCACCATTCCTTTCTTTACAGTGGAAGGGGTGCTGCTTCTCAGAACTCACTTTGAATCAGCCCCATACAATTCTTCTTCGTTTGTGTAGCCAGATGGTGACAGGTGGCGGCCATTGTGTTACATATTACCTAGTTGCTGTCTTACCTCTTAGCATGTCTAAACCTATTCCCGATGTTTGGCCCCATCCAGGAGAAAGAATGTTCTCATCAACCCTTTCGTGTACAACACTTAGTTCTCCCTTTATAACCTCCAATAGCTCCTTGGGTCATCAACAGGTTGGTGGTTGGAGCAGGGCTTGAGGTGACAGCTTCCATTTTACAGGTCAGTAGATAGATTGAGAGGAGTTATGCAACCTTCTGGCACTCAGGCTTGGGTTTACACTGAAGGACCTGGTATTTGTGTGGCAGGGCACACAGCTGGCCTGAAGCACGTAGTCCTGGGTGTTAAACTCGTGTTTGGGAGGTAGGCTGGTGATGCGGAGGTGTCTGTTTGACATAATCATTGCAGCTCCAGTTCACTAACTGGGAGGCTGTGTGAACATCACAGGGGCTGAGTTAACCCATGAAGGAACATGGAGGCGGAAGCTTGTTCTCAAAACACACCCCGGACCTCTAGGCGTAGGTTTAAATAAAGCATCTTATGTGGTACTCTCAGCATCCTAGCTATCTAGGGAGATTTCTCTAGCTTCAGTTCTGCCCCCATGAGCTTCAAGTAACACAATTGCATTTTCTCTCTGGTAAAAGTAATTTGTATGGGGAGGTGAGGCCTAGTCAAAGCTCTCTGTCATCGATAAGGGGCAAGGCACTTGTAAGATGTGAATCTTAGACACAGAAGAGCCTGGACAAGTTTTCCACAACAGAGCAGTGGCCAGGTCCCGCCCAGGACTGAGCCTCACTGGCCATAGCAGGCTTCTGGCTTAGGGATCTTCTCACTGGGCGGAGGCCGAGCGCAGGCTGCCTGGGCCTGGCTGACACTGTTGAGTCTTAGACAGAGAAACCAAGGCCTCCCCTGTTTCCTTTTCCCATGTTTCTGATGAGGGCAGGAGATCCAGTTTCCCCCTTATATTAGAACTCTCTCTCTCAGACCTTTGCTTCCCTTAGGGCTGAAACAGGCCTGGCCTCTCATTCTGACTACAGCCTCAGGGTTGGGAGCCAGGTGAGAGATGGTGTGAACATCTTTCCAACTCTTAAATATTTCTACCACAGCTCAGCCCTGCACTCTGAGCACAGCCGGGCCTGGAGGGTCTTCCATGGCATGGGCTCCAGGCACCAACTTCCCAGGCCTTCTGAAGGCAGTGGGCGGGAAGAGGGGGCCAGTCTTACCTGCGAAAGCTCTTCTCGCCGGGTGTTCTGGTGCTGGGTCGGGAGCCAGGTAGCAGCCCATCTGTCTCCTGGCTGTCCTTCTCCTCCTCCTGAAGGGATTCATCTCCCAGGAAGTCTCCATCATCCCAGGGACCCATGCTGCCATCTGTGGCCTGATACCGGACCTCCATGCTTAGGCTGGTCTGCAGAGAGAGGGACAGTGAGCAGCTGGACTGGCAATAGCTCTCCCCTGGTGCCTGTGGCATCTGGGAGGCACTTTCTCTCCCTATGAAGAGCAGGTGAGGACCTTCCCACCTCAGTTTGCAGATGAGAAAATCAGGCTGAGTAAAATGGATGATGAGGGGTCAGCCAGTTCAGTGAGACCCCGATTCTATTGTACCTGACTCTCCTCTTCTTTCCAGGTACCCAAAGTCAAGGGGCTACCCCTGATCTCTAGGCTCGAGCCTGAGTGTGAGGTCTCTGGATCCTCAGTATATATAATTAATATTTGGTGTCCCCAAAGATTAGGTCGTCTCCCCATCCTTAGAATCTGGGCTGTGTACAGCCACAAGGGACTTCTCTGACACAGTGACACAGTTAGGTGAGCATGTCTTCTCAGAGAAGACCCAGCCCTGGGCTTCCTCCAACCTTGTACAGTTAGCACTTCTTCAACTCTTCTGACAATTTAGCTGATAGCCTAGAGAGGGGAGTCTTGGGGAGTTGCCTTGTCTTTCCCTCTGGAGAAAGTGGAATGCCACATCTGGGTGCAGATGTTAAAAAGAGCCCAGGTGGAGGGACCATGTCTAGAAGGTATAGCCATAATTTGCATGGGGTAAAACTAAGGTAGGAGATAAAAGCTCTTTATACATCTTCCAGCATCCTACACACGTTCTTTGTATGCCTGTTGACCCCTGAGAACAAGCCTGAGGACAGGCCGATATACTTTTGCTAACTTTGCAGATGCTATATAGGTTTAACCAAGAATCACATCCATGGGTCAAGCTTCTTACCACCATGCCAGCTGCCTGTGAGTAGCCACAGAAGACCTGGAGGGCAGCTAGGAGACATGCCTGCCCATGCTGATTTGAGCAGAAATGGACAAATGGAACACTTTCTGAACCTGATCCTGAATAGAGGTTTCTTGGAAGGGTCAGCAAGGGTCAGTCTAGCCATTGGATGATAAGAGGCACCTCTAACCCGCTCCAGAGCTGAGTCCAGATGAGACACGCATCAGTGGTGGGGAGTCAGCACCCTTCTCACCTCACCTGGCACTGTCACTGTGGGAAAGCTGAGTACACACTTGGGACAGATCCAGCCACACTACAGGGTCAAAACACCAGCCCTCATACCGAACGGCTCTGGCAGAGCCTCCCTGGTGCCCTCCTGATGCCTCCCTTGTCAGCCAGGGAGCAATCTCTAGACCAGTGGTTCTCAACCTGTGGAACATGATCCCCCGGGGTGTCAAAGACCCTTTCACAGGAGTTGCCGAAGACCATAGGAAAACATAGATACTTACATTACAGTTCATAAAAGTAGCAATATTACAGTTAAGAAGTAGTAATGGAAGTAATTTTATGACTGGAGGTCATCACAACATGAGGAACTGTATTGAAGGGTCACAGCATTAGGAAGGCTGAGAACCACTGCTCTAGACCCTTCTCTGTGGAGGATGCAGCAGGCTCCTAGGTGACTGGGTGATGGAGTGGCTGGGACTATCTGACATACCTTGATGATAGCATTGTTGTCATCAATCAGCGTGTCGGTCACCTCTACCCGATTCTCTTCCACCACCTTCTGCAGCACCATTCGGAAGGTCCCGATCAGCCTGTGAGTGGCAGAGGGGATGTTGCCAGAGTGAGAGAAAAGCTGGTACCAGTGTCTGGCTGGCACAGAAGTAAACGTGAAAACCCCCAGCCTGACTGCAGACAGTAGCCCAGGAACCTGAGGTTATGAGAGTACCTGACCCCTTACAAGTGTGGATGGCGGCTTATGTGTAGTCTGTTTCCCTGGAAACTCTGAAGAAGAAAGAATTCTAAATGGTGTTCACAGACAGAAACAGGGAACTTAGCCCTGGGACTGCAGCTGATTCCCTGCAGTATGGAAACTTCCAGATGCCATAATGGAAGGTGGTGGGAAGGCAGTGAGGCTTCTGATGATGATGGTGGTGGTGGTAGCAGCGGCGGTGGCAGTGAGTGAGTGTGTGTGTGTGTGTGTGTGTGTGTGTGTGTGTGTGTGTGTTTGTTGGAGACTGAATCCTGGATCATTCTGGGCATTGCCATTGAGCTAGAGCCCAGCCTAGACCTCTGGCTACATAAGCACTCCTTTCCTCTACTACCATCACCACCACCACCACCACACCTCCACGTTTGCTGTATATAAGCTCCTGTGACCACAGAATCCCCCTAAGTCACTTGCATATCGGGACAAGCACAAAGAATTGCACCTGAGGCTGTCTCCACACCAGAAACTCAGCTCTGATGCTTTCATGGTGGTATCTGCCCAAGGAAACTCATCTAAGCTTTCCTCTGTCTTAGTGTTCTTCTAAGCTAAGCTAATGAGTTCATTTTTACTTCATGGATGACATACTTGTCCCCAACACACATGCCCTCCACCTGATACTCCCACTGTTACTTGTACTCCTTCACAGAGCAGCCCATGCATTCCATCAGTGAGCCTCTGGTTCAGTGAGAAAACCTGTCTCAAGAAATCAGGTAGACAGAAATAGAGGAAGATACCCAATGTTGACGTCTTGCCTACACACATGCAACATGAGCACACATGTGTATACGTGAGGGATGGGGAGAAAGAGGAGACACACCTTAATATACACATGTGCACATATACACATGAATATGTATGTTCCCCCCCCTCCACAGTCCTCCCAGCTGTGGGAGCACTTGGTGGGAGCAGCTGTAAGAGATGACTATGAAGTGCCTGCCCCCCACAAGCTCACGGCCTCACTGGGTCACATACTCCTCTGAGGGCTAACTGTCCACCATGCTATATCTTAACTGGGGCTTTTAGGCTCTTCCCAGAGAAGCTCTGTAGAAGCTCCCAGTTCCATCTTGGCTTCTCTTCACCATGCAGATGCAAATGGTGTGGGGGTAGGGGGACACTGAGTACTGCACTGGGGTCCAGTAGATCCCAAGCTACTACTGGAGAGTTTCTGTTCTATCTTTATAAAGAGAAGGAGTGGGACACTGAGTTGGTGACATCACAACAGTCAGTAGTGGGCATGAGGGAAAGCACTGGTGTTGTAAAGGTCTCGAGTGCTTGGTTCATCAGTGGCATCAATGAACTCTTGGGGACACCCCAACTCCTCATAGACCTGCTGTCACTGCTGATTCACAGCATTTACCAGTTCCGAAATGCAAACACTCATAGCACACAAAATTTTAATATTCTAATAGTGTATTCCCTAGAGGAATCTGCCAAGTCTGCAGGCTGCACCTTCAGGCTGGAGGTGGTAGTGAGTAGGCCCTGAGTTGTGCACTTCCGAGCACCAGAGGCTGGTGCTGCTACTGCCGTATGGGGCACACATGGAGAATTGGTCCTACCCTGAGCCTTTGCTGACAGGCTCGTCTAGCTACTGTCACCCCAGTAAGCCCCACCAGGCAACTGCTGAGTGCTGGAACTCAAGCACATTTGTTCTCAATCTGAGATGCCCAACAATAGCCGGAGGTGCCTAGGATCTACCAAGGTGCTGCAATGTTACAGAACACCCCCCAGGGGGCAGGAGGGAGCTATTCCCCCGCAGTTGCTCAGAGAGCCTCTGGCGTCTTCTACATTTCTTTCCTATTACAATCTGAGATCCTAGACTAGGGAGGGGCTTGGGAGGAGAGCTTGGCGTGTGTGAATCCCTGAAATGACCCGTCTACCAGGCTTTCAAGCTCTTCCAGACATGAGGGGAATGGCAACACCAGTATTGATACTGCAATCTGTTTCTGCTGCTAGTCCACACGCCACTGCCTGCAACATGCAGCAAACCGCCCTCCTGGCCAATCCCCCATTCTTTACTCCCTGGGCCACGTTCTGTGGATATATGATCTGTCGTTCCTTAAGGGGGGAAGCATAGACAGTGGAAGAGTTCTGCTCTGGACTCAGATGTGGCTTCACCTAGTAGTCCCTCAGGGGTCCTCCACCCCCTGGTAGCTATGTGACGGTAGCTAGTTCTGCAACCTCTGCAAGTCTTGTGATGCCACCCCTCGCCCCCAGTCCCCAGATGCTGGTGTGAAGATCCAGCTCAGTATTGCTGCAGGCTCTCTGCCTTACTGTCTCTTCTCCTTGCTATTGTGTGTAGCCTGCCTTTAGAGGCCTCAGCCAGGGCTGCTCCTCTCCATAGACTGGGTGCTAGCAACAGATTCAGGCTGTCCCTGACCCTTAAAGCTCTTAAAGTAGCGGCAGCGGCGGCGGTATGTGTGTGTGCCTAACAGCTCCCCTATCATCAAATAATACAAACAAACAAACAAATATGTAAATAAATAAATGATAGTAACTCATAAAACAATAACTTTTGAAATGGACAATTGATATCTCAATAAAGAATGTTTTGAACCTACTATCTAGCTGAGCTTTGGTTTGCCAGGCTGACCACACATCCCTTATGTGGCCCTAGAAGCACACTCATTAGAAGAGGGTACCCCTCATGGAGGCCCCACAGAGGAGCCTGGGAGAAGCCAGAATTATCAGGTAGGTGGGGAGTGGGGAGGAGGCCTCAAGTGCAGATGGGCTCATAGACTGGCCACAGCTGAGCGGCCACTGGGCACCAGAATCCTGTCAATAATTTATCGTCTTCCCCTGGGAGCTGGTGTCAAGTGCCCTGGGCTCAGTCTGGCTGCCACTGTGCTCCTGGCTTCTGAATTATTCAGGGCATCTGACATTCTTGGTGGAAGGAGCCATTGCTCCTTAAAGTCCTGGTGTTACATTAGATACGTAAAACCTCATCCTAATATGTTTTCATGGAAATCCCAGGTTTCTTGGATAAAGCCCTGTTTCTAGGTGGCCAAGCACACTTGGGGACCTTATGGTCCCTGGCCAGGAGCTTTCCTCCCTTGTACCATGTCTCCACCTCCTGGTAGCCCCTAACACCACTGGAAAGAACCAGGTAGACCTCTTCTTTAACTCCAAGGTAGGAAGCCCTGAGCCCCCACCTAACTCCAAGCACCTTACTCCGAGGTTGACCTGTGTCCCTTCTTTACATCCTAGATCTTGGTCAATAGTGGCCTGAATGATCGTCTTTCACCAGGCCTGGTCCCACGTGACATTCCTGCTTTCCCTTGGGTGGGGGAAGGGAGGGCACAGTTAGGAGACAGGTTGCACTTCCTCTATCTTCCCTCTGTTTTGCATTTAGGAAAACCTAAAATGAACTTTAATGTTTGGACCACTGTGTGGTTATCCATTGCCTCCTAAAATTTCTAAGTCTTTCAATTTGTCTGTAGCAGGGATCCTGATGGGTCCAGGCTCTCTATACTTCAGCATCTGCTCTGGCAGCTTCCACTGTGGCAAATCAACAAACTCTTCTTCAGTTTCTTCTGGAACATTCACGTGCTCTGGCTGCTGGGAGCTGTGGAGAATTAGAAGAGGAGGCAGAGGACATATGTCCTATCCCAGCTCTCCCGGGGGTCTTCTCACATGACCTCTATGTGCCTCTGAGCCTCAGTTTCCCTTTCTTCACTGTAAGGGTTTTACTGATGAGCTCCTGGGAGCTCTGTCATCTGTAGACAGGTGGAGTTCTTTGGTACCCTCTCTGGCTTCTGATTCTGCTGTCCTCCAAATCTACTCAGCCTGCACTGGGCCCTTCTCTTCTCCCTGTTTCTCCTGCCTTATTAACCACAGGGTGTCTCACACAAGATAAGAAAGCCATGTTTTATCTTGGGGATGCTCTTCCAATTTTTTTTTATTGCGGCACCAGAGGAAGCTGACTGAGTGCTGCGATCCTTTGGAGACAAAGAGAAGGCTTCTGTGTCCTAACCATACTTTCTGTGGTCCTGCCCCAGGCCTGAAACCTGCTCTATAAGGTTTACATATTTGGCTCACCTCCCCCAGTGGTGGGCACTCTGCACTTCCTGAGATAACACAGATGTTTGAGAGTTCTGGCTCTTCCAGATGTCTGCTCTTCTAGTAACACAGCCTGGTCCTCATGTGCCTCGCCTCTCCCCCTGACAAACAACTTCTGGAGGACAGAGACTTGCCTTGATCCTCTTTTTAGCAACAGTCATGACTAACACAGATGAGTAGGTGAATACATGAATGAGTAGAAGAGTGAATGGATGGATGGGTTGAATGGATGAATGGATAAATGGATAGGTGGGATTCATGAATAGGCAGAATTTATGAATAGGATGCATGAATGGGATGGGACAGATAGATGAATGAAAAACAATGGATGAACAGATGAATGGACAGGAGGGTAAGTAGCTAAATGACCCTAGGACTTCCTCTTGAGGCTTACGTCTGCTTGTCATAGGAAAATATCAAAGTGTCCACTCCAGACAGCCACAGCTACTGGAGTTCTTTATGACTGATTCCAGAAGAGGAGACCCTTTGCCTCCCCTGTTGAGACTGGACTATCTCTAATGTGACCCAGGTTAGGTCAGCTTTCCAGGTCTACACCCTCTTCCCACTGATGAGGCCCACAGAGTGTTCATTGAACTAACACTGTCACATCCTCTGGGAGCCTTCATTGAATAGGGCTGTCACATCTTTTGGGACGCCTTGCTGTTCAGCCATGATCTGCATGTTACAGAAGAGCAATGAATTTTTGACTCCAGGGCAGCATATCTCATTTCACTTGTGCCTAGCCACCATCCCAGCACCTTCTAAAATATGTGTGCCACCCACAGAGAATGGGCTACTTTGATTGATCAGCTTGTACAGAACACTCATGTGACCGGTGAACTTCACTTACAGAGGAGAAGCTCCATGAGAGTAGGTAGACATCTCTCTCTTTAGTACCTAGTTCAGTTCATGACATACTGTTTGAATATCGTTAACTGTTTGTTGAGTGAATGAATGAACAGATCTATCTCATTTAATTCCCACAGCTGTTTTGAGACAAATTCTTACCTTTTCCACATATGAATACAGTGAACTCAGAGTGTTCAGACTCACACCTTAAATCAGCAGACCAAGTGTGTAACTAAGACCGTGTCTGCCTCCTAAACCACCACACCGAACAGCCTCTGCAAGACAACTCCATCCTCAGGGCCACAGGATATAACAGCCCTTTGGCTTTTAACTTCTCTGGTGGGCTACCATCTTCAACTATGATTAAGGGAGAGCCAAGGAGGGGCATGAGGTTTTAATGGGGAGAACTGAGGGGCGCACAGGAGGGTGAGGTGCTCTTGGTTGACAACGGTTGGAACGGCCAGGGTAGTTTGAGGACCCCACAAAGGAGCAAAATGGGTAGCCAAGACCAGCCTAAGACCTCTTAGGCCTTTAAAGATGGCTTCAGAGTACAGGGTTTCTGTTTAAAGCCAAAAAAGAGGAAGCGCCCAAGAATCAGGCCAGGCCCCAGCATACCCGCACTTACTTGTTGCTGAAGACTTTGCTGTAGTTGAAAATCTGAATCTCCAAGACTTCATTCCTGTCAATGCTGCTGGCCACCGGCCACCGGAATGTCTGGGGAGAGAGGGATAGCTGCGGCCTTGGGAGCAAATAGCAGGGAGTTGGGACCTCCTAACAGGCAGGGTGACCCCTCCCATGGGATCCCCAGCGACAAAGCATCTGCATCCTTACTCAGTTGCCATAGCTGCGTATTCTTACCCACTCATCTTCCAAAGATGGTTGCTAGAGAGGTTTGTCAGGCTGCCAAGGTCACAGGGTAAGTGGAAGACCCTAGGCCTAAGAAGGGCTTCTGTCTCCCAACCGTGTGCTCCTTCCCCTGTCTCCCAGCTCTGTGAGAGCTAAGGACGGTGGTGTGAGCAGGGGGTGGGTGGGCTGCAGTAAACACAGACCACGGGGGCGGGGATGGGAGCTGTTTCAGGATAAGCTGGCTGGGGTTCTGGTTTGCAGCTCTCATACGTCATTAGGTTCATCAATCCAGATTCTCCCTGGCTGTCCCCCATCGTGGTGGTGTGAACACTGGGGACACCTTCTGCAGCTCTCTCGTGTTGTAAGGGTCAGACCTACAGGCTGTGCCCAACTTACTGTTTCTCCGTTCACACCCCCGAAGACGTCTCTAAGTCAATAGTAAGGATGGATTAGAAATTCAGGGGATCTTTTCCTAATGCCCGAAGAGTGACAGCTAGAACCCAATGCAGATCATAAAAGGAGTCATTCTCTAGGGAAAGCCAATGATGGGCAGAGCTAGACACCTTCCTAGGGATTCCTCAAGGCTCCGTCATTCCAGTCCTTGCCTAGCCTCTCTCCCTTATGGAACAACAAAAACAACTGGGGAAGAAAAAAAGGAGATAGAAAGAATTTCATCTTGTGTGAACATTTGTCGTACCCCCTACAGAAATAGCTTGTAGCTGTCAACTTGAAGAACATGCAAGTTCCTAGGGACCCCTGCCTGCCAGTAAGTGAATGGCCTCCTTTGCTCCCCAGAGACCCTGCCTTCTGAGCAGGGAGAGGCCTGGCATGCCTCTGTTGGTAAATATGGAATTTATTCTCCGTGAGCCAAGCTGGGCAAAGCCACTAAAAGGAAGCTCACTCGAAAGGCTGCGGCCAGGGAAGCTGTAGGGCTGACCCTCCAGTGACAGGAGACAGTGAGATAGAGCCAGGGCTCCAGGTTGGGATGCATACCACGACACAGGCCACTCAGGTCCCTCGCAGATCTCACTACACAACATAATCGAGGAAGCCCCGTTTGTAGACGCCCCACCCCCAGCCCCTGGATGCTGATGGGCACAGCAGGTCAAAACTTGTAAGAAAAGCCATTTCACCACAAGGATGAGCCACATCCATTGTAGAGACCTCACCCCCATGTCCTGTTAAAGCTGGAGGAAGATAAGAGGACCACGTTCAGTCCAGGCCTGGAGCATCAAGCATGAGGATACATGGGGCAGGGAAGTGGGGAGCCGGGGAGCAGGTCTGGAGTCAGAGTAGGGTTGAGGCATGTCCAAATCCTGGAAATTGCTACGAAAGATCATCAGGAATCTGTGTCCGCAGCTCCCCTCCTCCCCCACTTCCCTACATGTCCTGGCTTACACAGACCATGCCGCCACCTTGGCCCCACCGGAGGAGGTCACAGGTAGCCAGGTTAAACTTTCTTTCCCTTTATAAGGTCTCGTCCAGCAGCACCCAGAATTCCTCCTTATGCAAATGAGGCGTCCCAGAACCCTGGCCCAGCCCAATGATGTGCACGCACCCTGAAAGCCTCTATCCACCCTCCAAAGGTTTAAATAGCCTTTGTTCCTCCCAATTAAATGAGATGCTCAATGAAGCCTGCCTCCCAAGACGGCTGTTTCTCTTTGCGCTAACTCTTTTGTGCCCTGCGGTCTCCATCACCTCCGTCGGCCGCGCCCCACATTCCTTCTCAAGGCCATCTGTCGGACCACGGGGTGATTCTGCTGCTAAGGGAGAGGGAGCAGAGTGGGAACAACCAGAATAGAGGAAAAGGGCAGAAAAAGCTGGTGTGGGCTGGAATCTATATCCTTCTGGGCTTTGCTTTGTTTGCTTTGTATTTCAGGCTGACCTAGAACTTGAACATCCCCCACCTCCTAAGTGCTGGGTTACAGGCTCGCACCATCCCATCTGTTTTATTCGGTGCTGGAGATTGAACTCATTCTAGGTGAGCACCCTACCGACTGAGCCACACCTCCAGTGCGGCTGGACTTTGGGTTAGCAGAGTGACCAGCAGGCATTAAGAGCTGCTAGGAGCTATTGAGCGACGGTACCAGGGGTTTTGACAGACTAGATAGAGCACAGTGACTTCAGTTTTAAATGTCCCCTATGTTCCCGACCCAGTTCAGACCAGTCAACAGTTCAGGGACAACAGCAATAATAATGATTGTTGTTTACAGAAAACGTTACATTATGCAGGAGGCTGAAGTCTTTATGCACATTAATTTATTTACCTTTTTCAACAGCCCAGGAGGCTGGTGTCTGCCTGGTTTCATGGATAGAGGAACCACGGCTCTGAGAAGGAGGGGTGAGGCAGAGTTCTGCTGATGGCTGAGTGGGCACCGCTGAACAGAAGCTTCTGAGAGCTGGCCCTGTAAGCCTGCCATTCCACAGCTGGACTTCCTTCTCCCAGACTGGGGACTTTAAGGGATGGGGCTTACAGGGCCATCCTGGCAGCTCAGTGTCACCTTTCATCTCATCTCCTCTCAGGATGAGCCAGGTCTCAGGGAAACTGTGAGGGCTAGTTAGCTTTAGGTCAACTTGACCCAAGCTAGAGTCTCAAAGAGGAGGGAACCTCAGTTAAGAAAATGCCTCTATAAGATGGAGCAGTAGGCAGGCCTGTGGGGCAGTTAGATTGGGCTGTAGGCAGGCCTGTGGGGCAGTTAGATGGGTCTATAGGCAGTTTCTTAATTTGTGGTCAATGGGGGAGGGTGCAGCCCACTGTGGGTGGTTCCTGGGTTCTATAAGAAAGCAGGCTGGGCAGGCCATGAGAAGCAAGCCAGTAAGCAGCACCCCTCCATGGCCCCTGCATCAGCTCCTACCTCCAGGTTCCTGCCCTGCTTGCCTTCCTGTCCTGACTTCCTTCGATGATGAACAGTGATATAACAACATACGCCAAGTAAACCCTTTCCTCCCCAAGTTGTGTTTGCCACAGTGTTTCATCACAACAGTAACTCTGACGTGAGTATGAGACAGAGAGAAGCTAGAGGTAGAGGGGGATCCTGGCAGCCTCAGGACCTGTTTCAGCACAGCTCTGGCTCCTGCTGTCTGAGGCCTGCAGTGCTCAGTTCAACTCAGCTCCATAGAGCATGCTGCTTTCTTAATGAAGTTGCTTAGACAAGACTATAAGGAGGGAAAGGCCAGACTTACTAGCCGTGGGCCCAGGGAGGGTCCAGAGGGCCCATTGAGGCTGTGGTTTTGGGGGTGAGGCAGGCAGGGTATTTCTTCCACTTGGAGACGGTGGGTGGCTCCTGGCACTGTTAAGAAAGAAGGAGTAGGGGAAACTGGTGGTGACCCTGAAAATGGCACCTCAGAGAGGGGTGTTTTAGACAGACACGGTGGCCACAGTGGGGTCGGTGGAGGAAGTGAAGACCTGATACAGGAGACTCACAGAGAGACACTGCAGGCTTCTGCTTGTCCCCCACTGGGGTGTATGTAGTTCAGTGGGTCACAAGAGCCGATCGGACATAACAGCCTGACTCTCGGCCTCTGTCTCTGCCTCTGTCTGTCTCTGTCTCTGCTTCTGCCTCTGTCTCTGTCTCTCCTCTGTCCCTGTCTCTGCCTCTGTCTCTGCCTCTGCCTCTGTCTGTCTATGTCTCTGCTTCTGCCTCTGTCCCTGACTCTGTCTCTGCTTCTGCCTCTGTCTCTGTCTCTCCTCTGTCCCTGACTCTGTCTCTGCCTCTGCCTCTGTCTGTCTCTGTTTCTGCTTCTGCCTCTGTCCCTGTCTCTGTCTGCCTCTGCCTCTCTCTGCCTCTGTCTGCCTCTGTCTGTCTCTGTCTCTGCTTCTGCCTCTGTCTCTGCTTCTGCTTCTGTCCCTGTCTCTCCTCTGTTCATGTCTCTGTCTGCCTCTGCCTCTCTCTGCCTCTGTGTCTGTCTCTTTTTCTCTGCCTTTCCCTCTGTCTCTGTCTCTCTGTCTCTGCTTCTGCTTCTGCCTCTGCCTCTCTCTCCTCTGTCCCTGTCTCTGTCTCTATTTCTGCCTCTCTCTGTTTCTGTCTCTATCTCTCTTTCTCTGCCTCTGTCTCTCTCTGTCTTTGTCTGTGCTTCTGCCTCTGCCTCTGTCTCTCCTCTGTCCCTGTCTCTGTCTCTATCTCTGTCTGCCTCTCTCTGTCTCTGCTTTTGCTTCTGTCTCTGCCTCTCTCTGCCTCTGTCTCTCTTTCTCTGCCTCTGTCTCT
>NW_021605365.1:508074-512953 GCF_004785775.1 Grammomys surdaster | reverse complement strand
TCTCTGCCTCTCTCTGCCTCTGTCTCTCTTTCTCTGCCTCTGTCTCTCTTTCTCTGCCTCTCTCTGTCTCTGTCTTTGATTGATTCTCATATATTTTTGGTTGTGAGCCTAACCTTCAGCAGCTGAGCCATCTCTCTGGCCCCTCTCATTGGTTCTCACTCCTGGTTGCTCATTGGCCCGATTTCTGATTAATGATTTTTTGAGGCTCCTGGTCCCCAGCTTTGATCCTGATGGACCTAGAATCTCTATGTGAGATCCAGGCCCTATGTGTGATGTCAGACGACATACTATGATGCACTAAGGAGACCCTCACCAGATGCTGAACAGATGTTGATGCCATGTTCTTGGATTTCCAACCTTGAGAACAGCAAGCCAAATAAACTTCTCTGCTTTAGAAATGACCCTGTCTCAGCTATTTTGTCATAGACACAGAAGACAGACTAAGACAAATATATTTCTCACAGAGCTGCTGCAAGAACCAAATGAAGTCACACTAGCAACAGGATGTTATATGGAAAGAGAACATTGGACAGCAGAAATGAAAGGCACTATTCGGTCAGGCTTGTCCCCCTTCCCCCTTTCCCTGATCCCCGCAGGACTCTGGGCATGTTGTAGCTAATATGTCTCCCTGGCCCTTCTCTGCCCTGCTGTGCCTCCCCCACACTTTATCTGCCTTGGCCTTTCCATTTCTTCCTCCCTTCTTTGGCTTGTTCTCATCCTGATTTCATTCCTCAGTGTCTCCCTTTGGCTGACACTTTTTTCCTTGTACCCATTACAGAGATGCACACATATGTTGAGGACACAGTCAGATAAGGTGGGAGTTTAGGGGTTTGGGGGATCCCAGGAGCCATCGCTCACCATATTCCCCATGACCAGACAGTGTTACTCAACTCCTGAAGTGTCTGACTGAAGGGAAGGGGTTCTGAGGAGAGGTTTCTATCTCGATAATAAACCTTGGGCCACTACTCTCCAGCAACATGACAAAGATGGCCTTCTGCTGAGAGGACTTGAGAGAGAAGCATCCAAGGGCACACAGCTGATTGGTGACAGAGGCAGGACTAAACTCCAGTCTCCAAGCTTAGCTCAGGTCTTACTCCCTGACACTGGACTGTCTCCTGAGCCAGGCAGATTAGAGAAGGCTGAGTTTCAGAGTGAGGCCTGAGGTTCTGATTGCCCTTCTAGATTGCCGGCTGCAAAATCATTTGTTTATTGAGTGCTGACCACCTACCGGGCACCTGCTACCACTTGACACACAGTGGACTAACAATTTAACCCCACTTCACAGATAAGGGCATTGAGATATGGGATTTGCCCAGTAATGTAGCTTATTAATTGATTTTTATTAATTAGATCAATCAAGTATTATTAATTAAGAGGCAGAATGTGTAGATTCAAACCCTGGTGCTGATATTTAGCAACTATGAGAAATTGGACAAGTTGTCACACTTCCCATTACCCTTATTTGTAGTATGGACGGTACACCACCTTACCTTAGCTCAGGCACAAGGTAAACACTGGGGAAGCACGACCCTGCTGTTATCTGGGGGTGCCTGCTTCCAAATTGTTAGTACACTATGTGTCAAGTGGTAGCAGGTGCCTGGTAGGTGGTCAGCACTCAATAAACAAATGTTTTTGCAGCCCGAAATCTAGAAGGGCAATCAGAACCTCTGTCCTTTTTCTCTGTGACATTTTTTCTCACAAGAAGAGGTCTCTGCTGCTGCTCCTCGGGTCTAGGCTGGCCTCATGGCTGCCTCTCACCAACAGAAGGTGGCAAACATGAGTCTGTGTGGCACCTAGATCCGGAAGCTTCCGTTCTTCATTGTCTTAGAAGTCAGTGGTACATGAAGAGGTCCAGGACATCCTGCTGGAAGAGAGGCCTGTGGAGAGGGATGTTCTGGAGGAGGAGGCTGGAGGAAACAGAAAGGACCCAGATGGATGTCAGGACACTATCACCGCCGCCCAGCAGACAGCCAGTGCCAGCCTCAGAATCAGAGGCTACAGTAAAGTGCAGAGGTTGTTAGTAACTGGGGCTTGTTACCCACCAGTAGATAGCTGTGACATTATTCCATTCTGCCTGTGATTCTCTTTGTCAGGTCTGGGTCAAGATCACTTCTCACCAGCAGCAGAGCTGGGCTCCATGCTCCTGCCTTGGTCTCCTGTTCTCCCTCCTTCCCATTGGCTCCCAGAATGTCATGATGGTCATTGTCAGGGTAGTCAGAGCAGGAGCAGAGGTGAGGCATAGGTGACTGCCTGGTTCACCTGGGCTTCCACACACTCTTTTACAGGGTCTGGTACACAGTCAGCAAACAAGTCTCAAGTAATAGAAGGGACTTTAGCATAGACACCCATCAGGTGATAGCAGGAGTGTCCTCTTTTGGGGCTAACTATGAGGCTGACTGGGCTTTTGGCAGACAGCCAGAACACAGGAAGTGTTCAGTTAATGGGGCCATTTATTATAATTGTTATTACTGTGCTGTTTGTTCCAGGATCTGGGCAAGACTTGGCTTCTTGACTACAGACACTTCAGGGCTACAGAGGCTTCTGGGGACATAGGGCACCTCTCCAGCTTGGCAGCATTAGCATAAGTCTCTTCCTGTGGCCATTGCAGGTGAGGGTAGTGGATTTTATTTCTGGAAGTGCTCAGAAAAGTGGTTGCCAATGAAAGCCAACTCACTGTCTAATATTCTGCTTTATTCAACCCCTGAATCTGGGACCCTGGCCCTGCTAAGCCAAACATTGCTGTCCCAGATGTCATGGGCCACCACATACCATTCAGGGGCACATGTTTGCTCAGCATTCTTTTTGTATCAGACCTGTGAGTGGCTCGGTGTGGGATATAATGTTGTAGGGATGCAGAGATACAGGGATGCAGGGATGCAGGGATGCAGGAATGACAGGATGCAGGGATGTAGGGATGAGGGGAGGAGAAATGCAGGAATGCAGGGATGAAAGGATGCAAGGATGAAGGGATACAGGAATGCAGGAGTGAGGGGATGCAGAGATACAGGGATGAGGGGATGCAGGGATGTAGGGATACAGAGGTGCAGGGATGAAGGGATGAAGAGATGCAGGGATGCAGGGATGAAGGGATGCAGGGATGAAGGGATGAAGGGTTGCAGGGATGCAGGGATGCAGAGATGTGGGGATGCAGGGTGTTTTCAGGTTCTGGAGAAGTACCTAGATGGCTCTGAGAACAAACTGAACTGAAGCAGCGTGCAATGGGACTGTTTACAGGAGCTGGGGAATGAGTACTCGTGATGGAGGAAGAAAAGGTTATCTCTGTCTGGAACAGTCTTAGGAGCACTTGAGTATCCAGTTGTGACCCACTTCACCAGCTGCAGACTTGGGCTAACCTGGCTGATAGTGGCCAGGGCACAGTGTTCTGTATCCTATCAGCCTCAGGGATCTGGGACTCCACAGTGTTCCCTGATATCTGTGCGAGGATGAACTGAATTCTCCCTGGCTTGCTCACTGACTAGGTGTGGAATGTCCTGTCCGAAGGCTAGCATCTTCAAAAGGCACAGACCCTCCCTCATGCTTTGTGTGTGTGTTAGGGGGGACTTGAGAGTTGAGATTTTTCTATAAAGACTTGGGGTATAACAGAAACAGTCCTGGGAGCTGAACTACCTGGTTTCTAGTTTTAGAAATCTGGAAGTCTCAGGAAGTCCCTT
The DNA here is from genome assembly GCF_004785775.1 of Grammomys surdaster. Taxonomy (NCBI): domain Eukaryota; kingdom Metazoa; phylum Chordata; class Mammalia; order Rodentia; family Muridae; genus Grammomys; species Grammomys surdaster. The sequence goes on along the minus strand of NW_021605365.1, from coordinate 509,282 downwards.
CCCCACTCACCATAGACCCACTTCTACTGTTGTAAAATAGTGAAGTGACACTAAGTGACCTCTAAGGTCCCTTTAAGTAGTCTGTGCCTTGTCTACTGCTGATCCTAAAGGCCCATGCACAGCACTAGCTCCGTGGAGTACTCCAGATCTGGATACAGGCCTGCCTGTCGTTACAGGTGCCAGACTAGCAGGCATCCGTTTTCCCCCGTGTTATCAGTGCTTTGTGTTAAACCAACGATAAAGAGACAGACACATTCTTGTCTCCTCGGAACTCAGCCTATGACTTCCAGGTGTAGGCAGAAGTGGGCAGACAGGCTCAGGTCCCTTGGTTAAGCATCCCCAGGTTGAATATGGTTCCTTACCAGAACTCAGGAGGCATAGTCTACTTTTGCATGTACTGAGCACAGAAATGAATCACTATCTACCTTACAAGTCACCCTTGGCCCTGGAATCAGACAGACTAGCATTCAAGTCCTGACATGGCTCCTTGTGACCTGGGGATGTTGTTCTTCAAGCCAGTTGCTCAGGCAAAGCTCTCTCCCCTTACACTAAGCACCCAGGTCTTACCATTGAGAGTTGGGAAGTCTGGTTCACTTGAACAAGTCAGCCAGAATCTTGAAGGCCTTGGGCCTACCCAGGGATAGGGGGATATGTGGGAGGTGGGGGTGAGGGGATGGAGGTGGGGTTGGAGATGTGAGATAGGATAGGGGTTAGAGTAGGGGGTCCAAACAGTGCCTGTGTTAAAGCCAAACCAGGCTGGGCTTAAACAGATTTGAAATGCTCCCTCAGTACCCCCAGCATTGCCTCCTGCCTCGGCTTCTTCAGAGCTACCAGCTCAGTGAGGATCTCACGTTCCAGCCTCTAGGAAAGAGGACACCTCCTGGCTCTGTTTCCATCACTGTAGGGGGGGAGCATTGGCTTTCTTCCCAGCTACCTCCTGCCCACTCAGGTTGCTCAGTCCAAAGTGGTTCACCTACCTGTGTCTGAGTCAAGCAGGCGCCCCTCCCTTGACTGGATATCTCACCATAGAGAAGAAGCGTGTTTGCCTTCCTGGCTTTATTTCATTTGCAAGGAGAACACCCCTCCTCACTTCATAGAAGAGTCCAAGACCCTGGACATTGTCTCATGAGGGAATGAGAACCCAAGTCTCTTGACTTCCAGTCTCTCTCTCTCTCTCTCTCTCTCTCTCTCTCTCTCTCTCTCTCTCT
>NW_021605365.1:461798-508064 GCF_004785775.1 Grammomys surdaster | reverse complement strand
CTCTCTCTCTCTCTCTCTCTCTCTCTCTCTCTCTCTCTCTCTCTCTCGCTCTCTCGCTCTCTCTCTTTCTCTCTCTCTCTCGCTCTCTCTCTCTCTGTCTCTGCCAGTTCTCAAAGGCCCTAAGCAGAATACAGGGACAGAGAGACCCTTGGAGGATTCGTAAAATTTTCTTTCCCAGACTTGTTCTGGAACGTCTGATGGGCAGGTCCTATCAGGGCTAGCCAGAGGGGTGTGGGACTTGTCTACCTGAGGCAGGGTTCTATCTCCATGATCTCTTTGGTGGTTGAGGAGTTGTCCCGCCTGCCTTATAGGATATGGCTAGTGGTAGCCAGGCTACCTGACCCTTTTTAGAGGAAGGAGGGAAGCCTGGTTCCCTTGAACAAGCCGGCCTGAATCTTAAAGGCCTGGGGCAGGTTTTACTGGTGTACCCAGAGAGGTCCTCAGATCTAGTCTTGGTGTTCACTTAGAATCCTGGCTTGGCTACTTCTATTCCGTCACTTTGTAAGGGACACTTACTCTCTGGAACTAAGTGTCATCATCCATCTGTTATCATAGGGAGTAGATGGAAGAGGATGTCTCAGATATTGTATCATCACTGGCCCCACCTCCACACACACCAGTGGGTCTCCATTACGTAATAACTGGGAACTTCCTGGTCACCAGCCTCACTCCTAAAGGCCAGGTAGCAATGTGAGCAAGCTTCTCTCCATCTGGTGGTGGCTTTTGATGCTGTCAGTGTCTGCCATAGCTCCCTGGCTTCTGTTTCTTCCCTGTGGTCACTGAGCACTGTCCCAGAGGCAAGCCTATGTAAAGTTCCTATATGGACCATCCCTGTTGACCCGCTAGCTCAGGGGCCCTTCCTTCTGACACTCAGAATATGTCCCGTACAGATATCTGGTGGTGTCAAGGACATCCTCTACCTGATCCATGTTGGGCTTCTCTGGAAAGAGGAAAGACACGGTGATTAACTTTGAATGTCATGTATTATCTGTGGCTCAGATGTCCCGGGTGCAGGGCATGGAAAGGGGTGGCATTGTCCTTTCAAAGGGGCATCAGGTTGCTCACAGCCTGGGACTTGGGCTGATAGGGCCCCTAGGAATCTTGAAAGGGGGTAGTTAAGTGCTTGCTCTATAGAGCTAGAGTTAGGTGCTTGCTCTATACCCAGGAAGGCAGGCCTGTGAGAAACTGATCCAGAGCCCCAGAGCACGGAGGTGAGGATAGGAGCCAACAGGTGTGCAGTGGGGCTGCGGCCTCATGATAGCTTTCTATGCAGCGGGGTATCTTTAGCGCAGCTGCCTCTCAGAGAGAATGAATATCTGTCCCCAGTATGATTTGACAAATGTGACAACCAAAGGTAAGCTGAAGTTGAAAGCTACACAGCAAGGAGACAGCGAAAACAAGGACAAACCACCCACAGTATTGGTGAGGTGTCCAGCTGTCCCAGGATGGAGGACACACTTAGTGGGTAGGCAGTGGCCTTGTGGCTGTGGTGAGGTAGCACAAGACAAGATCTTGCTTTTCCTCTCTCCAGCCTTGGGTCTGAACTCCCAGTTCTCCCACATGACATTGGCCCAGGAGGAAGAAAAATAACTGGTTTTGGTTTGAGGCCCAATGGATCAACTGGACCTCAAGTCTACCATGAGGTCCTTCTCAGCACAAACAAAACCAGACTTGAGAGGCTGCTCTGGGGGCCACACTAAGCTTTTGTCTTAGGCCAAGATGGTGACTTAGGACTGTTCTCATTCCCAAAGTCAACCATGGAGAAACTACAGTAGCAGGAGGGACAGACAGATTCCAAGCAGACAGAAGAAAGGACAGAGACAACTGAAGTGTCCTAGGCTGTTTGAGATAGTGGCTGTTGGAGCTTGGAGGCTCCCAATGTGAAGTGAGAGGTAAGAGGAGGAACCGGGCAAGGATGAGACCGAAGGCTGAGGAAAAGTTTGCCATCTTATGATGCCATCTTATTTCTGATAAAACTATTGCAAGAGCCTTCTGGGATGGGAAATCTTACAAGTAGGTGTTGATAGATAGGCCAGCAGCTCATGTCTCTTGAATCCAGAGTAATGGCCAATGGCGTTTCTCTTCAAAGGTTCCAAGAGGAAACCCTGACTCTGGTGAGGGGTTGACACCCCTCTGTGGCGACTTGGTGTAATGTCTATTCCTGGTTGTCAACTTGACTATATCTGGAATGAACTACAATCCAGAATGGGAGGGCTCACCTGTGATCCAGATTTTGAGGTTGGGAGATACAAGTTTCTGACCTGGATCTTGGCATGGAGATCTTGAGACATAGAGGCCATGAAAAGCTTAAGGCCAGGCAAGGTAGTGCATGCCTTTAATTCCAGGAGACTGAGGCAAGGAGATCTCTGAGTTCAAGGTCAGCCTGGGACAAAACAAATCCCAGATCCAGGTGTGGTGGTACACACTTTTAATCTGGGCCACACCAGAAGTGCTGAAGACCTGCATAATGACTTTGGAAGAAGGAAGATTCGCTCTTCTTCACTGCTTGCACTTACTTGCCAGCACATTTATTGGAAACTTCTTCTACAGAAAACCAGCTGAAACAACTAGTCTTGTGGGACTGAGCAAGTACTAGATTCTTGGACTTCCCATTCACAGCTGCCCATTGTTGGGGAGTTGGACTACAGACTGTAAGTCATCACAATAAATTCCCTCAATATAGAGAGACATTCCATAAGTTCTGTGACTCTAGAGAACCCTGACTAATACACTTGGGTCCGTTCCTTTCAGACCGAAACGTCTCTCTCTCAACTGGCCTGTCACCAGACAGTGTGGCCCATACAGGGAGCATGCACAGAGGGAAGCAAAGCACTTGAACATCTGTGGGAAAAAGAGCACACTGAGAGCTGTTGCCACCACAGCAAAGTTAGTACAATACATGGACCATCCAGCAGTGTTTTAGCACTAAGGAATATGGACAAGGAAGCACTGCAGAGAACAAATAGTGTTCTGGAGACAGCAGGACGGGATCAAGACAGACAATGGGAAAGCCCAGCAATTCAAGTCTCAGAAGAGAGAACAACGGTTTTAATAAAGAGCTGGGGGAACATATTGACTTAGAAAAATAGTGAACAAAGGCTAAGACTCCATAGATTTGTAAAGGCTCATGAAATCCTGCAAAGCAGAAGCAAAAGAGAAAATCTACACCTAGATCCATCATAATAAAATTTAAGAATATCCAGGGCATGGGGCTTGTGAGACACTCAGTGGATAAAGGCGCTTGCAGTCAAGACTGGTGACTTGAGTTCAAATTCCCAAACCCACCCACCTCGTAGAAGAAAAGAACTGTCTCTTCCAAGTCTTTCTTAGACTTCCACATATGTTGGTGTGAGAACTCCCAACTAACTAACTGTAAAAAATAAACAATGAATATCTAGGACAGGCTGAGATGTAGCTTAGTGACAGGAAACTTGATTAATGTGTGCAAGGCTCTAGGTTCAGTTCTAAGGAGACACCCACACATGCACACCCATACATGTGTATGTATATATTAAATATGTATTTATATATCAAAATACTTGATGTATATCTCAAATGCAGAAGAACATGACAGGTATATGAAATATGAGATTCATGGGTTTTTTCTTTTTCTTTCTTTTTTTCCAAGAGGGAAAAGAAGATTGTCCACAGAGCTCTAAGAATCTGAGCAGCTCTGGGCTTTTTAACCACAGCATAGAATTCTACTTTTTCAATTATGAAAAAAAAAAGAATCTTAACGTTAGAATTCTCAATCTAGTAGACCTCCCAAATTTGAATAAGTAAGGAAGATATTCTCAAATTTATAGAGCTTGGGAAGGTGTACTGCGGAAAGGCCAAATGACTCCTTTGGACGAAACACCCAAAGAAGACAAAACACAAGGGGTTCTTCAAGATAGCCAAGAAATAAAGACATCAGATGTTTTAATTTTATTTTTAATTTTATGAATATAGGTATTTTGCCTGGCTGGATGTCTATGCACCACATGTATACAGTGCCCACAGAGGCCTGAAGAGGGCGTCAGGTCCTCTAGAACTGGAGCTACAGATAGTTGTGAGCTGCTATGTTGGTACTATTAATTGAACGTGGGTCGTTTGAATAAGCAGCCAGTTCTCTTAACCGTTGATCCATCTCTCCAGCCCAATCAGAGACTTTTTGGTTTTTTATAAAAACTAATCATCTTTTAAAGGTAAAAGAGGGCCCAGGTAAAGAAAAGTCAAAGAAACTGCACATCCTCAAGGCTAGAATCCAGAATCTAACCAAACTCGCAAAGCTGAGGTTGGGTCCCTACGAGGGAGTCACACAGCTTATGCTGGAAATGGACAACATTGTCAACAGTCAAGGTTTCTGAACACGCTGTGACCAAAGCCAATTCAAAACCAAACATGTAGCGGACGTGAGGTGTGTCTGGAATCGCAAGCCTGTACTGCAACCCACAACTTCCCTGAAGCCTTGGCGCTGAACATATAGCATACCTGTCACTATAGCACACAGTGCTCATGAACACTGTCCAAAACACTGTTTCAGACTGAGACCCTCTACAGTATAGATTACAGTGTTTCTGCTGTATATACAAAGTTTTCTGCTCTCAGAGAAACAATGCTTTAATCATGGAAGCAAAGATTTAGTATTTTTCCTCATGGTATTCTTCAGAACCTACCAAATCAGCATATTTTTGGATAGTGTTGTGTTAGACCAACAAACACATCCATCTCACTAGCATGTTAACTAGCTTTTTTCTGTAATAAATAGTAACATTATATGGATAAAGAGACTTATCTTAATAATTTTTATTTTATGTGCATTGTGTTTTGCCTGCATGTATGACACTGTGACGGTGCCAGATACCTTAGATCTGGAGTTAATGACAGGCGTGAGCTGTCCTGTGGGTGCTGGGAATTGAACCCAGATCCTCTGGAAGAACAGCTAGTGCTCTTAACCACTGAACCATCTCTCCAGCCCCCCACAAAGTCTTACTTTAAGATAAAGGTTATTTTCATTAATTATCATCAGTGGGTGTTTTATTGTATAACTACCTTATTTAATATAAATATGTGCATGAGGCTGCATAAAAATTTCTTGGATAAAAAGGGGTCTGGAGTGGACAAGTTTAAAGGATGTCTGACGGAGACAGCACTGCCAGCTTGAAGGGCAGGGAGAAGCAGAGGAACCAGAGAGGCACAAGGAACCTCTGGCGTTCTGATACGAATGAGAAACTAATGATTTCTGCAAATTATTGATAGGGACATTTGATTTTATAAGGGAACTGCATACAAGGTTATAACCTTTCAACTAAACCTCATCAGGCCGTGGTAAGCTGATAAGGAGTGGCCAAAAAGGATGGAAAATGGGAAATATGAAGCAAGATGCTGTTGGATACAAATCTGGTGGATGCAGCCATGAAAATAAATGGCAATGGGAAACATTGTGTCTCATGACACAGAAAAACCCCAGGGCTGGAGAGAGGGCTCAGAGATGAAAAGCATTTGATGTTCTTGCAGCGAACCCAGGTTCGATTCCCGGCAACCACATGGGGGCTCTCAACATCTGTAACTACATTTCCAGGAGATGGCACTGCATGATGTGGTACACATACATATATTCAAGTCAACACTCATACACATAAAAAAGAAAAAATCCAGAAACACTCAGATGGGTAAAGAGATCTAAAAATCTTAAGACGATCCATCTGATCTTAAACAAATGGACATAATGAAAATAAAAACAATTAAAAGGATAATTTAGAAAAATAAGCTGAAATTTACAGTGTGTGTGTGTGTGTGTGTGTATGTGTGTGTGTGTGTGTGTGTGTGTTTGTGTGTGTAAAAAGGAAGTCCACATTGGTTTCACACTTGTAGTCCTCTTGCCTCAGACTCTCAAATACTTGGTTACAACCATGTGCCACAAATACCTAGGTATCAATCTTAGTATCCAATAAGATAGAAATTAATGCAAAAATATCATGGGGGACAAGAAGGGAAATCTTATGCTACCGGGTGAGAAAAGGGCCAAGCAGAGAGAGCCGTTATGAAATATAGCAACTAATACCACAGTTTCACAAAACGTCACCCACAGCTCACAGAGCACCAGGGAGAAATCCACAAAGCAGCAGTTGGACCTTGGACCTAGTTCATAGATAGTTGATAGACTGGAAAACAGTCTCCTCTCTCTCTCTCTCTCTGTCTCTCTCTCTCTCTCTCTGTCTCTCTCTCTCTCTCTCTCTCTCTCTCTCTCTCTCTCTCTCTCTCTCTCTCTCTCTTATTCTACTAAGGATCTTATGTAGCTGAGGCTGGCCTTGAACTTGATATGTAGTTAAGGATGATCTGAACTTCTCGATCCTCCTGCCTTCACTTTATAGTGCCGGGGGTGGACTCCAGGGCTTTGTGCATACCAGGCAAGCGCCCGTACCAACTGAGCTATATCTGAGGCAGGCGTTTTTAGCATCTAAAATCAACAGAGATAGTTACCCGGAATATACTAAGAAGATCTGCAAATCAGTAAGAAAAACCAAACAAGCAAACTGGTAAAACGGCTAGGAAGGTGACAGTTTACAAAAGAGGAAAGTAAGAGACTAAAGACATTCTCAAGAGATGCTCATATTCCCTAGCAATCAGAAGACATCTCTGTTGGACTGGTGAAAGCCAGGGGCCTGGGAGGGAAACCCCAACTGTAGATGAGGACATGGGTGGAGGAAGTGTCACTCTCTGCTGACAGAAGCACAGGTCGTGGCTGCACTGGGTCACCTTAGCTGTATGTCACCCTGTGAATTAGAGATCCCCGATTATAGTGCTCATCCTGAGGAGATACTCACACAGGTTCAGGTGAGGCCCAGAGGTCATTTTCTGTATTTCTAGTGGCATGAGCTAGGAACCTGCCCTGGTAAAGGGCACAGGACCAACTAACTCATCCTTGCTTGCTCAGGACCTGCTTGTTTTAGTCCTGAAAGTCTGTTTTTCTAGACTCTTCTCCATCTCGGGCAGACCAGAATGGTTGGTCACCCACTGCTGGCTGTGTCCCAAGCAGCACTTTGCAACACAGATGGAACTTAGAAAGAGTATATAGTGGAAAATAGAACAGAAAATGTTTAACACATTGTCATTTAAGTAAACAAACATACATATGCTTACAGCAGTCCAAACCTTGCCAGAATGTATAGAACACCAAGAGGCGTTTGTTGACTACATTAGAGGTCTGGTTGGGGGGAAAGAATCAGGGAGAAAACACACGTATATACGGTCATACCGAAAGACAGGGGCGGGGCCTTCCAGGGGCCAATGAGATGACGCATCATAAACAAAAGTGAGTAGTTTGTATGCTCAGTGGTCTATAGTTCAAAACCTCAGGGCGACCACTGTGCCTGTGTGTCCTTTGATGTTCCCACCCAGGAAGTGCCTGAGAACATAGGCAGGAGAGGTACCCTGATGCTCTTACAAAGGGAGAATCGACGGGCATCAATGAAGCTCTGGTGGGTTGGTTACTCCAAGAATACCATGAGACCCTGGGGAAAGACCCTAATGGCAACCCCGCTGACCCCCTAGAGAGACTCACCCTGAGGTTTAGAAATCTGGTGAGTATTTTCTCTACAGGGTCAGAGGGGCTCAGACCCGGTGCTAGCCGTTTCTCAGCTCTGTCACGCACGTCGTGGGATTCTGCTGAGCGGAAGCTCCTCCACACACCCCGCCCAGGAAGCCACTCAGAGATGAGGCATGCTGCACAGGGGACACCCAGGGTTAGGACCAGCACATCGGGGGCAGAGAGGGGTGCTTGCTGGAGAGGCGTGAGGACAGGGACTCAGACATCCTACCTCATCGAAGTCCGCCACATCCTCACAGTTCTCCAGGACGCGCGAGTAGAAGGACTGCCCTGTGGAAGAGGAGATCCTAGGGTCAGACTTGTCTAGATAACGAGCTGGGGACACTCTCATCTTGGGAGCGTCAGAACAGCACTTGACCCTATGGCTATGCAGCTCTTTCTGGAGTGGGTGGAGTCCCCACATATACCCTCTTATCTGAGCTTCTAGCAGTGAAAAGTCATTAACTCAATTTTATAAATGGGACACTAAAATCTAGGAAATCCTAGGCTAGTCAGGGCACAAGGGTGGAGCTGGGCTCTATTCTCACCTTGCCTCTTACCTGAGGGCTCTCTTGGTCTCCTTCTACCTACAGCCCACAGCCCTGCTGCCTCAGCAGAAGCCTGGTCCATAGGGTAATGAGGCTCTGCATACTGGTCAGGCTTTGGGGAGTCTAGCCCACTTCTGTGACCATATCCACAGCCACCCCAGGATCTGCTGGGGCAAGAACAGGTCCCAACTCCCCCTAAGTCTTAGGGCCTAAGAGATGACTGAGGACTGCTCTGGGAGAATTTGCTAAGGTGTCTTGTGTGGTCCCAAGTGACTCATGGCACAGCCTCTCGGGTAACCTGCTCCTTTAATACCCTCATTTGGGTTCTCAAGCAGCCCAGCTTCTACCCCGGACAGCCCAGCCAGAACAGGCAGACCCATTATGTCTGGGCAGACTGGCGTGACTCTGTAAACGTCTACAGTTAGCCAGCAGGATTCTGAGCATGCGTCTGTGAGCCCTTCCTTTTTGTGTAAACAGCACTGACTGCCTCTGCCTCCTGACTAAAACTGCAAGCCACCATACTTGGCCTAATGGCTTCTCTCTCAGTCTGTTTTACTTTGTGTGTTGGTGATTTCTACCGGCAGATTGAGCCCGCTCATTGCACCATTGGCTGGTTACACCAAAGATGGCTGGTACTGAAGGTGGCCAGGAACCAGGGCTGGTAACTCTGAGAGTAGCTGGCAGTCGGAACCAAAGCATGATGGTGAGCCATGGAGAGCTTCTAGGAGTTGCAAGCCTTGCAAACTGAAGAGTCCCTCGAAACCAGCTGATAGTTGTAGGAGGAGGGGTAGAACAGTTGGAGCTGCAGACACTAGGGGAGCTGTTGCTTTGTCTCCTCAAGATTACTGTCTAAATTGATCAGAATCTTCTGTCAACTGGTAACACAACCACAAGTCCTAGGTTGTAGTTCTCTGCTGGACCCATGGCCATGGTCTTTCCTTCTCCTGCTCGGTCTCCCTTCCCATTTCCGTGCCCCCGCCCTCTTGCAGAGAAAACAGGCTCAGGTAGCTTCTTGCTTGTGCCCTGCACATGGACCCCACCCTCCTGCCGGCTCATGTAATAGATGACTTGAAATGGACGTGGGTGTCTCAGACCACCCTCCCTGCCCCACGCTGCCTCCTTGGATGGAGATTGTTGAGTGTTAAGGCTGAAATCACCTTCTTCTCAGATCTATGCAGGTTGGGCCAAGCTGCTGGAAGAATCAAATTAAGAGAGAGCAGGGGCAGGCGGACAGACATGGGCTGGCAATGACTGAAGGCACTACTAGTCCAAACCACACTGAGAAACCGTCACTGGAATTCTTGATGTGCAGAACCATGGGGACTGGAGGTAAGAGGATGGACAATGGCCACAGGATCCCACCCTCAGGGGACTGTAAAGCGAAAGCCACGGGCTTGGAGCAGACCTCAGCCAGTATCATATAAAACATGTCCAAGATAGAGTGCATATGAGGTATAAGAATGATACAAACGAAGGGCGGTGCATTCTGTTCTGGAATGGGATGGGATCCCATGAAAAGGGTTGTAATTCTATCAGGGAGAAACCAAGCAGAAGACGTTAAAATTATTACTTACAATTAACTTACTATTCAAAAACCATAGCATTATGATAGGACACTGCTTCTTAAGCAAAACCAACTCCACAGTATGTATACACGTATTTTATACATCCGTATGGAAAGACCGTATTGCTAAACGACCGTCTCTGTGGGGTAAGGGGTAGATGCTGCAAAACATATACATGCTTCAGGCTTTCACTGTAATATATATATATATATATATATATATATATATATATATATATATGAATTTTTCAATTTAGTTTTCTGCTTGTTTGCTTGTTTTGTTGTTTCTTGGAGACAGACTCCATCTGTGGCTCAGGCTAACCTTTACCTCTCAAGACTTGACATAGTCTTCTAAATACTGGGATGTCAGGCTTGCGCCATCTAGTCTGGCTGTGTGTGTGTGTGTGTGTGTGTCTAACAATCAAACAAGGCCCTTGTGTATACCAGACAAACACTGTCTCTGATTTGTATCCCTGGCTATATGTATGACTTTTTTTCTTAAAGATTATACTTTACTTTTGTAATCAAAAGGGAAATACATTTAAATCCTCACCAACTTCAACCAGTGGTCTATCTCATGGAAGCCTTTTCCTAACTTGAACATAATTCTGTCTTGGAGTTAGCATGGGCTGTCAAGGGTGGCCATGGCTGGGTGGCCAAGTGACTTGGTATTAGGGGAACATTCTGTGCCCTCCTCTCCCAGAAGATTTGAAAACCCTTCTTGACAAGTATCAGGCCAGGGAAAGGTGGGATGAGCCCCGGCTCTCGCCATGACACAGATGAGGGAGGTGAGCAAAGAGGCTTGGCCGGGCTTGTTCCCTTTAGGAATGAACTCCGATTTTCTGGCCTCCGTGCCCTCATCCTGTTGGTTTTGAACAGTGTGGCACTATAGCCTGGCTTTGAATGCTTATCTGTCCTCTAGGTGTGAGCCACCATGCTAAGAACAGAATGGCTCAGCCATTACATTCTGTTTAATAAGAAATTTCCAGGAGCTGAATAGCTTTTATGACACAGGAGGGAGTGCTGGCCCCTGACCAGGAAGCCAGGTTCACATAACCCCCCCCCTCTCTCTTCCTCTCTCTCTCTCTCTCTCTCTCTCTCTCTCTCTTGCTCTCGCTCTCGCTCTGTCTATGTGTGTGCGTGTGTGTGTGAAAGACATGTACTAAGTGGGTGTGTATTGTGATGTGTGTTTCTGTGTATATGTGATGTGTGGGGGCAGGGACATGTAGAAATGGTTGCCTGGTTACATCTGAGATAAAGAGGACATGCTGAAACTCAGAGAAGTTGTGTACACAAAAAATAGATAAATAGATGAGACAGGAAAGAATCTTTAGCACTATCCAGGGACAAAACAGAAGGGGAAAAACTCGAAAAGAAGAAGCTCCACCAAGCTTTTGAAGGCAGGCAACGGAGGGGAGGGAAGCTTGAGCAATCACACCTGAGCTTTGTGCCTGTGTTAATTTCTCCCTCAGGCCACACACACATAATACAACTCCAGAATCAGGTGAGCACTGGTGTGCATTGGGCTTCCCCAAGGATCCACTGCTCTGAATAATCAAAGACCATTTCATCCAATAAGGTCTTAATGAGCCTTGGATATGGCTGTGCTCTGGGGTCTCCAGGAACGAAGGGCTGGGGAACTCAGCCATGGGAGGGCCATGAGGTCTGAGAGGGGCTGTTGGGTTTGAATGTATATAAAGCATTCCTCTGTTGTTTCTCGTGGCCCTGTGGAGGGGACATGAAACACAGTGAAATTAGTCACTGTGGAGTATACGCATCACAGCTCAGCTCCACCTGGAGATGCACTAAAAACCTCATTGTCTGGGGCTCTGGGGATGCAACTGTGAGGAATAGTCTCCGGCAGGAGAGCTGAACTCTCTCTCCCTCCATATACCTGTAATACGTTCATGGGAATATAAATAAATATTTGCTTAAACAAATCATGCAGAAACAGTGCAGAGAGAGATGAACCAAGAAAACAAAACACACTTTGGAAGAGCTATGTTTGGGAGGATGAACAAGCAGTCCTGTCTTCACTGGGGGAAGCCAGGGGATCTCCAAGGTATCACAGGAGACTGGGAACCTCATCGAGCTCAAGTTCATTCTCACTTACCACCCACTTCATCACCGCCATCTTAGAGACTGACATTTCAGCTTCATTTTAAAAGGCCTCAGACAAAACCACTAAAAATTCCTAATGCCCAATCCCGTTCTTGCCACAGAGAAGATAGAGAATAAATCTTGAAAGAAAATGGCCTTTTCCTTGAGTGGAGAGGGGTCAGGTGAGAAGGAGGTTAGATGGGAAATTGAACAGCACCCTCGCTTCCTCCGATGGCTGAGCTATTTGGTTTGAAACGATCCCCTCCCCGGCCACTCAGCATAGAGCTGAGCTCAGAATGTCATTAAGGACCTCACCATCGGATATTCCCATCACGACTTGAGGGTTCAGGGTCTTAATACAATAAAACTTTATTTAATTTGCTATTTAAAAATACCCACCCCCAAGCTACCGTCCTGTATGCAGATGAGCCAAGTGCTTGTATTATGTGCAGGGTGACTGATGTCCTAGCTTCTCATAGGATGTGATTTCACTGCACAGAATATGCCACCCGCACAGAGTGAGTTCTCTGTTCCAGTTGGCCCTGCTAGAGACAGACCTTTGAGACAAGATAGGCACGGAGGGCTGCTCCTTCTTTCTCACAGGTGACAAGAGGTCTTCCCCTCCCCGGCCTGTGTCAGCCCTGCCATTCAGCCCTCACCGAGTGAAGTTGAGCTGAGATAATTAGAATCTTTAGGAGCTTATTACAAGCCACAGGGAGAGACACGTCAGCCTCGGAGAAGCTTTTATGTAAGGTAGAATTAGGCTGCTGGTATGAAAGTGTGAGCAGAGAAGTAGGGGAGACGAAGTCTGTCTAGCAGGTCAGGGCAGCAGTTACCCGGGCATGAATACAAATAACAGAAGAATAACAGGTTCTAGATCTCCGAGGGCTTGGCCAGTGAGCCGGGAATTCCAGGAAAGACTGTATATAAATTTATCAAAGAATGTAGAGCTAAGGAAGGGGTTCTGAGGGAACTGGGAGTCCCGGGGGTGACGTGAGAAATACAGTCCTGAGGACGTAGCCATTGAAGGAAGAATTAAGTAGGGTCCAGAGAAGTAGGGGTTCAAAGTCACCCTTGAGCTACTGTGTTAGTTTGATTCTTCCTTGCTGTGAATAAAACACTGGACAAAAGAAGCGTGTGGAGGAAGGACCTTGTTTGGTATACAGACTGTAGTCCGTCACAGAGGCAAGAATCTGGAGGAGGCAGGAACTGAAGCAGAGGCCGTGGAGGAGCACTGCTTACTGGTTTGCTCTGCATGACTTTCAGATCTTGCTTTCTAATACATCCCAGGACTACCTGCCCACAGTGGCAGCATCCACAGTGGGCTGGACCCTCCCACGTCAATCATCAGTCAAGAGAACACCTGCAGACGTGTCCACAGGCCAATCTAGTGGAGGCAGTTGCTCAACTGAGGCTTTCCCTTTCCAAGTGACTCTAGTTTGTGTCAAGTTAACAAGAACTAACTGGCACAGTTACACAGAGAGTTCAAGGCTAGCCGGGCTACATAAGACCTTGCATTAAGAAAAACAAAGAAAAAGGAGGAGGAGGAGGAGGAAAAGGAGGAGGAGGAAGAGGAAGAGGAGGAGGAGGAGGAGGAGGAAGAGGAGGAGGAGAAGAGGAAGAGGAAGAGGAGGAGGAAGAGGAGGAGAAGGAGGAGGAGGAGGAAGAGGAAGAAGAGGAGGAAGAGGAGGAGGAGGAGGAAGAAGAGGAAGAGAAGGGGAGGAGGAGGAGGAGGAGGAGGAAGTCTGTTGCTGAGAGTCCAGGATGGGTTGGTCACCATCTACAGTGCAAGATAGTCTCAAGACAAATTCCACCCTCAACCTGGTCTTGCTAGGAGGTCGCCCTCAGGTTACTGTTACTCCATATGACCCAAGAGACTGAACAGAACACTCTCTCCCACCCAGTCCCTTCCTAATTCTTTTCTTGCATTATTTAAAATCAACACCGCTTCACTGTGCATCTCCTGAACTGGGCCCATTGGAGTTCTCCAAGCCCCTCCCCTCCCCGATGCTGTGTGCTTCCTGTTACTCCACAGCAGCTCTCGGAGCAGTGTGCTGCATCCTCCGTCTCCCCGGGCCGTGTCAGCCTGCATCCTTGGAGGGCTAGCTGCCTTCACAAGCTGCAGGAAGCAGGACATGACAGCCGTGAACACAATGGCGAGGACAAGACTTTGGCAGGGGTGGGTGGGCCTGGCTAGAGCCCTGGAGCAGGGGTCCCATCCACAAGGTCTCAGGCCGTGGAGGAACACTTCCGCCACCATCGTCTGTAACCTGGGAATAACCATGCGGAACCAGTCTAACGTCTTAGAACCCTGAGGCAGTCAGCAAGAGGTTTCTCTGAAGCACGTCTAAGCATAAAACCAAGTCTCCATGAGCACAGGGCCATTGTGCAGATATTTAAAAGGTTCCATTTATTATTACTGCGTAAGAATGCATGATGATTGTGGGGGGTGCAGCCCATGAGTACGCGTGGAGGTCAGAAGATGTCTTTGTGGAGTTGCTTCTCTCCTCCCATCTCAAAAACGATTCTAGGACCTGAACTCATATCCCCAGGCTTGCGACAGAAGTACCTTCACAGGCTGATCTGTTTCTGTCCTGAGTGGTGTAGACAGATGCTGTGGCTCTTACAACAGCTTTGCCACTCGATAGCCACATGCCTGCACACACAGTTACTTCTCTTTGGCTTAGTCTCCTCATTCACGAAACGGGGAGAGGGCGGTGTTTAGAACAACATTTATGCATCTTTTATTGCTAGGCGCAAAACTGCCACTGTTCTACAGAAGAGTCCTAGCATTGCTTTAGGCCTTTAAGTCATGTACTGAATATAAAAGTTGTCTCCCCTACTATGAACCACATTTATGGTGTAATTTTAGCAGCATATAATTAGAAACAATTTTTCACTCACCTGTAATATTATTCAAGTTTTAGATATTTTAAGTATGATTATGATTTTTTTTAACTAGGTAAAATTTACATCCACAGATCTTAAGGGTATATTTTAATGAGTCTTAATAAATGCTCATACGTGTTTTAATTACCACACAGTCAAGATATAGAACATTTTCAGTTCTTCAAAAGCTCCCCAGCCCCCTTCCCAGCTACTTTCTGCCTGGCGCTGTCAGCTTTAACCACTGCTCCAATTTCTATCATCAAAGGTTGTTTTTATCCCATCTTAATTTTTAAAAATTTACATTTAGTTTGCATGTAAGAGTATGGTCTGCATGCTCGATGCCCCTGGAGGTCAGAGAATGACATCACATCCCCTGGAATTGGAGTTATAGATAGGTGTGAGCCACCATGTGGGTACTGGGAACAAACCCTAGACCTCTGCAAGAGCAACAAGTGCTTTTAACCACAGAGCCGTCTCTCCTACCCTGGTGTTTTCCCCACCTTAAGCATCATTTATATGGTCTCCTATAGAAGGTGCTTTGTGTATGTGTGTGTGTGCCTGTGTGCGTGTTCATGTGTGTGCCTGTGTACACGTAGTCAGGAGAGACAGCCTTCGCAGTTGTTCCTCCAGCGTTGTTCACTGTGTCCTTTGAGACAGGATCTCTCATCAGCCTGGGACATGAGAAGTGAGCTCCAGTGGCTGACCTACGAGCCTCCTCAGCACTGGAATTGTAAGTACCTGCCACTGTGCCTGGTGGGTTTTAGGCATTAAACCCAAGTCCTTGTGCTTACCGGGCAAACACTTTACCAACTGAGCTCTTCCTCAAGCCCCTAGATGTGCTTTCTGCGTGTCTGGCTTCTCTTAGTCAATGTTTTTCTGGCTCATTCATATTGATGCATACATCAGTATAGCTGTTCTCCGTGTCTGAGGGTTCCAGGAACCAGTTCCCTATAGATATTAAAATCTATGGGTGCTGGAGTCCCTTGTACACAGGGACTTGAAACATTTGCATTTAATCCACACACATCTTTCCATGTTCTTCCCTTTGCTAGACCACATATAACATATATAATGTAAATGCTTATAAATGTAAGTAGGGTGTATTACGTAGGAAATTCTGACCGGAGGCAAGGACATGTTCAATATTGATGCATTTTCCCTTTATTCTTCTCAATCCTCACGTATAGATCTCATCCATAGAGTGGGACAATCTATTTTCACTGTTGGGTAATATTCTGTTGTATCGATAAACCTCAGTGTGCTGGGCTGTTCTGCTGATAGATGGATCGCTTCTGTGTTCTGTTTGTTTTGTCAACGTAAGTTGTCAAACTAGAGTTTCCTGGGAAAAGAGAACCACAGTTGAAGAATTACCTCCATCAGCTTGGCCTGTGGGAATGCCCATGGGCAGCCTTTTCTTGGTGAACAATTGTTACGGGGGAGTCCTGCCCACTGTGGATGGTGCCACCTCAGGGAAGGTGTATAAGAAAGCAGACTGGGCAAGCCACGAAGGGCAAGCCAGTGAGCTGCATTCCTGCCTTGGCTTCTCTCAGTGATGGACTGTAAGCCAAGCAAGCCCGTTCTCTCACATGCTGTCTTTGTTCTGCGTCTCATCACAGCAATAGAGAGCAAACTGGGACAGCTGATATCAGTGAATCTGTTGTGAATAAAACAACAACAAAACAACCTTCTTGTAGACATGGAATTTCACCTTTCTTGGGGAAGGCCTAGGAGCAGAATTGTAGGTGCAATGGATAGCTACCTGTATAAGTTAGTCAGAAACTGCTAAGGAGTTTTCCAAAGTGATGGCTGTGTTTGACAAACTTATCAGTAATATAGTAAAAATAATCCAGCTATGTCACATTCCATAACCATTTGGTCAATGTGAAACTTTTACTTTTCTGGTTATTTGTAGTGCCTGTGAGACAAGCAGCTTCTGTAACTTTCTTTAGTGATGCTTATTACCATTTTTGGGTTTGGGGCTTATTCTATGAGAATCTGTTCAAGTCTTTGGCACACTTTAAAAAGTTTGCCCGTTTGACTTTTTATTGATTTGCATTGGTGTGTATTTTTTCATCCAGTATGTGCCTTGACTTCTTGTATTCTTAACGGCATTTTGTGATGAATAGGAGTTTGTAATTACTAGAAAATCTAATTTATTGGGTTTGCATTTTACAATGTGTAGCTTTTTCATTTTCTTTAGGAAAATTTTGTGCAATCCAAGAATATAACAAATGCATTTTAAAATTTCTTCTAGAAGCTTATAGTCTTTTTGTTGTTTAGCTTTATTTTAAATTTTATTTTAATTTGTATGTGTGTGGTGTATGCACATGCATTTGTGCATTGTTGCATGCCTGTGTGCATATGCAGAGGCCAGAGAAGAGCGCCCTGTGCTCCCATAGCACCTCCCATGTTACTTCTTTGAAGCAGGGTCTCTCAATGAACCTAGAGTTCATGGTTTTGTTTTTGTTTATTTTAAATTTGTTTGTACTAGATTGACAGCCAGCACACTCCACCAGTCTTCCTGTCTCTGCTCCTCTCTGTCTTGGCCTGCCTTGCAGGTACCTGTGAGACCACATCCAGCCTTGTCACACAGGTGTGGGGATCTGAACTCCACTCCTCATGTCTACCCAGCAAACATTCTACTTCTGAGCCATCTCCCCAGTTCCCCTGCCCTGATTTTTACAAGGAACGCTCCATGTAGCCTTAGATCAGGCTGACCTCAAACTCACAAAGATTCAGCTGCCTCTGCCTCCCGAGTGTTGGGATAAAGGTGTGCACCGCTCTGCCCGGCTCTGTAGCCCCCTTTAATGTTTAGCTTTAGCGCTCCGTCTTAGATTCATAGTTGTGAGTGGATGATGTAGAAACATGAAATTTATTTTTCCCATATAGGTCTCTAGCTCTTTGAAAAAGCTATTACCTTACTTCGAATCATTTGCATACTCATGAGACCCACCTCTGGATACTGTATTCTACCCCATCGACTGTTATCTAGTCTTGGGCTAACACTACACTGACTTAGTTCCTGTGATGTTATAGACTTTTAATCAAATAGTGAGACTCCCAGCCGTCTCTGTTTTCAGAGTTGTTTGGGCTATCCTAGATCATCTGAATGCCCACACAAGTTTAAAATAGTTTCTGGTGTCTACAAAACAGCCTGCTGTAGCTTTTGTTGGGACTGAGCTCATTGTAGAGAGTAGTTACTAGAGGTCTGGTGCCTTTACCATAAGAACTTTCCTCTCACTGGCTAATACGTTTGCTCTGTGTTCTATGTCCTTTCATTCCTCTCCGTGTTTTGTTTATTTTTTATGCCAATGTCCTTGACAAAACTGATTTCCAAATATTTTATACTTTATGCAATTGTAAATGCAATTACTTTTTTTTTTATTTCTTCACTTCAGCTGGTTACTTCTATAGAAATATTTGTATGTCTCCATCTCGTGTCCTAAAATGTTGCTAAATTCTGCACATTGAAATTGTTTTCACAAAGGTTTCTTGGGCTTTTCCACCCAAGCCAGTAAGACTTTCATGAAAAAAGGCAATTTCCTTTCTTCCTTCCCCAGCTGTGTAAGTTTTGTTTTTCCTGTCTTGTTGCACTGACTAGAACGCCACTTAGTAACGGATAGACAAGCAGAAGACTACTTTGTTTCACCTGTGATCTTAATGTTCGGGATTTGTGGAGTAAGCGTGATGTTAACTGGATATAGTTTTGGGGTAGTCCCTTGTCTGATTAAGAAATTTCTCCATTTCTACTTTGCTAAGTGGGTAGTGAATTTTGTCTAGTGATTTTTATGTATCTGTGGGTAGAACCATGCAGTGTTTCTCATTTATTCTGTTTACATCGTAAAATGTTTTGATTTTATAATTTTAAATACAACTTTGCTTTTCTGGGATAAAACTTGTGTGTCATGATGCACACTGTCTTTATTACTTATCTGTTGGCTGATATTTTGTTAAGTGATTTTTATACCTGTGCTCATGAGAGCCATTGGACACACAAGTGTGTGTACGAATGTGAGTATGTGTAAGCATGTGTGGTTATGTGTGAGTGTATTTATGTATGAGTGTATGTGTTTGAGTGTCTGTGTGTGTACATGTGTGTATGTGAGTGTATCTAAGTGTATGTGTGCATGTATGTATGTGTGTGTGTACATGTGAATATAAATGTGTGTGTGAGTGTGTATGTGTGTGTATGTGTGAGTGTGTGTGTGTATGTGTGACTGTGTATGTATGAGGGGGTGTGTGTGTGTATGTGTGACCGTGTGTGTGTGTGTGTGAGTATGTGTGACTGTGTATGTGTGAGGGTGTGTGTGTGTGTATGTGTGACCATGTGTGTGTGTGTGTGTATGTGTGACTGTGTATGTGTGAGGGTGTGTGTGTGTGTAGGCCAGAGGTTGATCCGTCCTCAGTTGCTCTCCCTTTGATGTGAGGATTCAGGGCCTATCCTGGAACCTGAGCTCTCTGATCCCATTCAGCTGCTCTGCTCGACAGCTTTCCCAGGGATTCCATCTCCACTTCCCGAGCACTGAGATTAGAGGTGGCCTCCATGGCTGCCTGGCTTTTGTGTGGGTGCTGGGGATCTGAACTTCAGTCCTCACGCTTGTGTAGCACACAATTTTCAAGCACATCTCTCTACGTTTGCAAAATTAGAGCTTGTGGGAAGGAGGCAAGGGTCAAACCCAGGGCTGCATGGCATGCACCAGGCACACTCGGTGTTACAGCCGCAGTCACCCATGGTTCCTAATGTCTCATTTGTGCTCTTTGTCCACAGATTAGAAAGGAGACGATTATTTCATTCTCAAATATTCTGAGTTTTAAAAGATATCATAACACTATTGATTTTATCATGAATTTAATTATAGCCAAAGACCTTCTGTGTAGAATGTGCCCAACCCGAGACCCGTGGGCCGTCTGTGCTCCACAGTGGCTATGAATACACCACACATTTGTAGATGACAATATCCCATTTTTAAAAGGTTGGACTTCCCTGTGAGTGTACGGGATGT
The DNA here is from genome assembly GCF_004785775.1 of Grammomys surdaster. Taxonomy (NCBI): domain Eukaryota; kingdom Metazoa; phylum Chordata; class Mammalia; order Rodentia; family Muridae; genus Grammomys; species Grammomys surdaster. The sequence continues at coordinate 488,390 of NW_021605365.1, read as the reverse complement.
CAGACTATTTTTTCTTAATTATCAATGTGTATGATATGCGTATGTGGTTGCACATGGCACGCACACATGTGGAGGTCAGAAGACTACATTATGGAGTTGGTTTGTTCCTTCAACCTCTGCATGGGTTCTATGGATCAAACTCTGGTTGCCACACTTGTTGAGCCGTCTCCCAGGCCTGGGTGTCAGTCTTTTGAAATGTAGTGGCACCTGAGTCCTGCAGCATACTGCCTGTCACAATGACAATAACTTAGATAGATAAGACAAGTGTTCATTCTTCAGTTTAGAAGTGTAATACCTCAGAAACCCTGTTAGAGTGACGTTGGAGGAGGGATGTGTCAGGTCACCCATCTCCCTAACGACTCTCTTGTCTGCTTGTTGGCAATTTCCTTTGGAAATAACCCATAGTTTGCTGATACACAGTGCTCTTCTCTGTCTTTTTGACAGGTGATGGCACAGTACAACAAAGAAATTCAACTCAAAATAAGTTGCCCCCCCCCCCAAAAAAGCATAGTCCTCAACCTCCTTAAACCATGTCCTAAAATCCAGCTGCTCACAGATCTGGGCTCTGGAGACCGGAGACTTCCTGGGGCTCCAACTCCCTGCTAAGTGAAGGCCCCTCAGCCACTATTCTTTATTTCCTGTTAGTCAAGGGTCATTTCCATTTCCCCTTTCTCACCCTGCTAACACCCAGAAAGTCAAACTCAGACAGGGCTCATCTGAGAGGCGGGGTAGGGCAAGGATCTTAAGCCATATTTGAACTTACTGAACGGCATTTCTCTGATGCAGCTCTAACCTTCTCCCATGTGTTGATGTCACTGGGTCCCACTTTTTAGACAGGATCATGGAGGCAGACAAGGTAGAAATGCCTTGGAGGCCAGGCCAGGGCTAGCAGATGCTGGGAGATAGCTTCTCCCAATACAGAGGCAGATGGAGGTCCTTGTGACCACAGTAAGCCACAAGCTGTGCAGAGAGCTCTCTGTGCCAGGTACTTAAGGCACGGCAGGAGAATGACTGTGTTCACATTCTCGAATGGAGTAAAAGCATCATTACAAGCACAATGCTGATTTTATCCTAAACTTTCGCTTTAAAAAAATTGCAGAGGCTGGAGAGACGGCTCAGTGGTTAAGATCACCAGCTGCTCTTCCAGAGGACCTGGGTTCAACTCACAGCAACTACATGGCAGCTCACAACCCTCTGTGCTGTAACTTCAGTTCTACTGCATCTGAAACCCTCTTCTGGCCTCAGCAGGTATGAGGTATTCAGATGGTACATAGAGTTACACCCTAACAAAACACCCATTCACACAAAAATAATAATAATAAAAATAATAATAAGTAGGATGGAACCACTAATGGGGTGAGAGTATCACAGAATATTCTGTCTAAGGAGATTTTTCTAGAACTGTGAAACATGGATCCATGTGAGATCTGCATGCCTGTGTAGCAATGTGGCCACCTTTCCCTGTGTGGTATGGGATGATGTACCTTCTTGCTATAGTGATGTTTGCTGCTCCCTGAGGTGGGTGACCAAACATTCAACTAAGGCTGCGCATCAGAATGGAGCATCCTTAGAGGACGTGCTGGCTGGTCTGTGTCAACTTGACACAAGCTAGAGTTATTTGAATGAAGGGAAACCTTAATTGAGATAATGCCTCTCAAAAATCTGGCCGTAAGTCATTTTCTTAATTGTGGGTGGTGTCACCCCTTGGCTAATGGTCCTGGGTTCTATAAGAAAGCAAGCCAGGGGAAGCAAGCCAGTAATCGGCACCTTCCATGGCCTCTGCATCAGCTCCTGTCTCCAGGTTCCTGCCCTATGTGAGTTCCTGTCCTGACTTCCTTTGGTGATGAACAGCAATATAAAAGTGTAAGCCAGATAAACCCTTCCCTCCCCAACTTGCTTTTTGGTCATAGTGCTTCTTAATTACAGTAATAGATACCCTAAGACAGGGGGAATCCAGGGCATCTATCTTTCTCTATGTGGTAGGGAGTGGTTTACCTTCTTGAAGAGTGGCGTATAGGGACACCTTGTAACACTTACAGAGCTGGGATGGCATCAGGGTCTCTCGGGTGGGATCGTCACCACCTTCAGGCTGCACAGTGACCCCTGTGGCTGACTGACCAGCTGCTGAAAGTGGTCAAAGCTCCAGTCCTGGGGGTGCCCACGCCCGCATGGGTGCTCATAGCTCCAGAAGTTTGGCCTGATATCTCCACGTCTGGCAGCACTCCGTGAGGAGGCAAGAGGAGGACTGACTGCTCTGAGCAGTACATTTGTCCAAGTATCATTTTGCCTCTCATTATTTACCCACCTTTGCCTGGGACTCCACATAAGAATTCTGGCAGCGTCATTGGAGAGGCAAGGACAGGGACAGGGACAGGGACAGGGACAGGGACGATCTTAGTCTTATTTGAGCTTGTTGATCCCTGCTTCTCAAAATCCAAATCCCTATGTCACAACCGCCCTCTATCCAGAGGCGTCTTTTCCTACCCTCTCAATGACTCTGTCTCTGAGCTGTCTCTCCTCTGAATAGCAGACCTCCCTTGTTTATCTATCCCACAGCCCTAGCCGTGCCCTGCTCCAGCTTCCTCTCTGCAGCCTGGAACCAAATGGAATGTTCTTTCCTGAACCAGATCTTAGCCTCTTAGCCTCTCCCCACACCATATGTTCTCCCACATCCATTTAGCAAACAGAGTTTGAAGGCTTCAGTGTACCACCAAGACCCACTGAGTCCACGGTTAACTGTTTTCCAGCCTCGGTGCCACATGGCCAGCTCCTAGACCCTGGTTCACCTCCACACACCACACCGCACCAATCTTTTTTTTCCCCATTTTCTATTTTTGCACATACACGTATATTTTGCATGAGTGCAAACACACATGTGCTTGCTTGTGAAGGCCCAAGGCTGCCAGGATCATCCTGTATCACCTGCCCACCTTATTCATTGAGATAATCTTTCAGTCAAGCCCACCCCTATGGCTACTCTGCCTGTCTAGCTTGCTCTGGGGATCCCTGCCTCTGCTGTCCCAGGGTGGAACTGCAGGCAAGCCTCTGTGTCCACCTTGTATCCCATGAACATGGGTTCTGGAGCTCTGAACTCTTGCGTGTGGCAAGCACTTTAACCATAGAGCCAACTTCCCAGCCCTAAGCTAGGCTATTCTGTAGGCTTGTTCCTGACCAGATTCTCTGACTTGCACTCGGGGACAGCTCCCTGCCGGCATATGCCCTCCTTCTGTTGACATACCTCCCAGACCTCACTCATTTTGGCTGCAGGGTGGCAGGATTGGTGCTGCCTCCTGCCTCTGCCCTGTCTTGTCAGGGCTGCCAATCTCCTGGTTCCAGCATGCTTTCCTGGTCATGCTGTGCCTGGCAACTGAGCCTCCTCCTCTGCAACCCTCTGTGTGTTCACAGTGATGGTGTCAGGGCTGTCCTTCCCTTCGGGGGCCTCCTTGCCTTCCCCTCAGGCTTCCCAGGGTCTAGAGCAGTGTTTGGCACATGGATGGTTCTCAAATACTATTTGTGGATGAATGAAAGACTGGGTGAATGGATGATTAACTACTTGATTCACAAGACACAGTAAAAGAAGCTTTCCCTGAGCTGGAAAACAATTTACAGCATCGAGGAGACAAAGGAAATTGACATGGACTGAGTGCTTGGAAATTGCTCATGTTAAAGGAACAGTAAAATATATGTTTTTAAAAAATATCTATGACTTGAATATTTCTAGATAAAATAATAGATGGGTTGTTTTTTTTTTTTCAGGATAATTGGCATGAGGGAATTAGAAGGGGCTCTTGAACAGAATAGGCCATGAACTGAAGATGTCAAAACTGCAAGGGCTTATGCTCCCTCCTCTTGTATATATTTGAAGCTTTTTATCATAATTTTTTGTCTGACCAAGGAGTGGGTGTAGGTAGGAGAAGGTAGTTTTTTTTGTTGCCAGTAGAGATGAACATGATAAGCAAGCCTTCATGCTCTGGGGAATCATTTGCAGGTCGGCTCTCCCTCTGTACATTTCCAGCAGCATTTGCTGAGTGGCTTTGTAGCAGAAGATGATTTTATAGTCGTTTTCATAGCATGAAAATATCTTCTTCTAGCAAAGCAGGAGGGACTAGGGATGTTCTGGGTGTAATATTTGCTCCCTACCAAGTCTGCATCTGCTTGGGCTTACTCAGGGGAAGGGGGTAGGGGGAGGAGGAGGAGGAAAAAGAAGAGGAAGAGGAGGAGGGAAAGAGAGGAGAGGAGGGGAGGAGGGAGGAGGAAGAAAAGGAAGAAGAGAAGGAAGAAGAGGAGAAAGAGGAAGAGGAGGAGGGGAGGGGGAAGGAAGAGGAAAAGGAAGAGGAAGGAAGAGAAGAGGAAGGGGAGGAGGGTGGAAGGAGGAGGAAGAAAAGGAGGCGCTCTTGACACCCTGGGGTTTAGGCAAGAAAGTGTCCCCCAGGTGTGCTAGAGGAATGGGAGGATGCTGGGAATGCTTCCCTTGTAGCTATGTCAAAAGCCCAGCACTGTGCCCACATCTGCATGGGCTGCAGCTGCGGCTCCTGGGGAGCCCCTCTGTCTTCTGCCTTCAGAAAGAGAAACACCTGCCCCATTCTCCAACAGCAGAGGTGCTAGGATGGCATAGGCATTCAGGGAAATATAGAGGATGAGGGCCTTGGATAGTCTGACTCCCTTGCTGGGGATGGCAAAGACGGTTCCAGAAAGAAATCATATTCACAAAACAAACAAACTGTCAAGGGTAAATCTTGTCCTCAGGGCACACTCATGCCCATCCCCCTACCTCTATCCACAGGGCTGGCTTCCCATCCAGTTCTTCTGGATGGGAGTCCACTCTGCTCCCTCATCTAGAGAAGTTTTGTCTCCGACAGCCCATCCTCATGTCTCCTGTATCTACTTATGCAGAGATGCCATTCAAGACCCAGCTAGGAGCTGCTTTTCCAGGCCAACCTTCCCTCCCCTTACAGGGAGCACTCCCTGACTGCTGGGGCTCTGAGTGACATGGTTACTGGGTTGGACCACCCCCAACATTTGCTGAAGGATCAAGTCAGCCTTCCTCCTGGACCCTGAAGCTTCTTTGAGCTAGAGTCTGATAGAAGGGAGGTGAGCCAGTGTTCTTTTCATCTGGGTATATCCTATAGCATATAGTTCTGGTGACGACGTTTACAGTTGAGCTAAGCCAAGGGTGACAGGGCCACAGTGGAAGATTTAAAGCCCATTCAACAGTGAAAAGTGTGGTACATGGTACTGTGTGTTTGTAATCCTGTCATCCTCAGCTACAGAGAGTTCAAGGCCAGCCTAGGCTACATAAGATCCTTTCCCACAACACTAACAAATAAACAAAAAAACCTAGAGACCTCAGAGAAGGAGGTCATTTCTTACGGTGGCTGCTTAGCAGCTCAGCTGAGTTCTGCTCTCTGCCTCGAGGGTCCTCAGGAGGTAGCATAGCTCACAGACTGTGTGCACAGTAGAACTATGGCAGAGCTACAAGACAGTGTACAGATATGGAAGGGAGAGGGAAGGCTTCCTGGAGGAGTGGGCACATGAGTGGGCCTTGAAGTAAGCACAAGATGGACATTTGTAAGGCGGAGGATGGGGGTCATTCTACAACAAAGAAGTACACAGTCTCAGGCAGGAAACCCTTGGCATCTCGGGAATCAGCATTCAGTGTAGTAGAGCGGAAGCTGGGGTGTGGGGATGGGGTGTAAAGATGAACCCCCACATCTGATAAACCTCTGCCTTACTACAGAGGACCTCCATACCAGCAGGTCCAGGTGAACAAGTGGACGTCTGGAAGATTCTCAACCTTGTGTTTTGTCAAGAAGGCTCAGGGGAGGAGTGTAGAGATGACAAGCTACCAGTGGGATCTGGCGGGAGCAGGGTTCACAGGGGCTGAGCACAAGGCAGAAAAGCAGACAGACAGGCAGACAGGTGGACAGGCGGACGGACAGTTCCTGCCCTGCATTTTGTGGCTCTGGTGATTTCTTGAACAGAGAAACTGGAAGCCAACAAGCATCCTGCACCCAACCTGTGCCTGAGCGGGCTCCTGCAGGCTGGAGACCCTTCCATGCAACGGGGCTATTGGATCCCATCTGCTGCTGGGAGGCCCAGGGTGGCCATGCAGGGCGAGGCAGGGTGGAACCCGTGCCTCTTTGTTTCCCTGCAACTTTTCAGGGCGGGACCTTCCTTCCCTTCACCCCTAGGTCCCATGCTGGCCCCTCACCCCATCTGTTGCCTGCTTTCTTTGAGTTTTGAAGAGATAGGGGGGCAGTAAGCTCTATTTCCTAATCCCCCCCCATACAGTGTGGTTTGACATGGGTTGTAGATGTCAGGAAAGCACATGCTACTGGTCAGTTCCCTCAGAAATGGCAGTGTTAGCTGGTGCTTTGGGGGTGCCCATAGTTACCACCCGCTGTGCATCTGGTGAATGTCTGAGCATGTTCCTTTTGGAAATCTGACTGAAGTCTTTCTTGTTCCAGCTGCCCACTCCTCACCTCTTGCTGCAGGAGCTCTACCTCTGACTATGAGGAGAGTGTGGGTTGCAGATAGCCTGATTCCTGGGAGTTTGGCCTGGCAGCTCAAAGGAAGAGGTGAAAAGCTGGCCCTCGTGGACAGACCTGTAATATCAGCTACCGGAGAGGCTGAGACAGAGGGAGTGTAGCTCAAGGCCTGCCTGGGCTATAGAGTGAACTGAAGGCTAGAAAGGGGAGGTACACGTATGGTTCAGCAGTGAAGAGCTTATCTAGTGTGCGGGAGACCATGGGTTCAGCTTCCTAACACTGCCCCCTGCAAAGAGAAAACAAAAACAAACAAACAAATAAAAAACAAAAACAAGTCTCTGATGGACAGGATGCCCACTACTTGTGCATCCTGGAAGAGACAGAAGAAAGTACAGGACTGGGTAGCCAGGATGAAGACATGACAGTTGGGCAACTGTCCCTATCCCTCACTAACTCACTGACCGTCTCTCTGGACCCTGGTTTCTCTTTCTGGGAAGGAGACAGGTCCTGCTCAGCCCGGTCTGTGGTGTTACAACGGTAACCACTGAGCATCCTAGGCTAAGAATCAGGCCCAGGGCTGTGTGGGGAGCACAGGGATGTACTCGTTCTTCTACAGCCAGCACAAGCCAGCAGGTGGCTCACGGAGAGCTAGGCTTCCACAGAGAAAGCAGCCGCTGGGGTGGCCGGCAATGCAGTAGGTGGTCCAGCCCACTCCCTGGTCCCTTCTGCCACCCTTGCTCTCGCCAGTAGACATAGCTGGAATCTCCACTTGCTCTGTGAACAACAGGCTGCAGGTGGAGAGCCCAGGGTCTCAGTGGGTGACACAGGGTCCCTGGAGGCTCCTACTGGAATGTCTAGTGACTTGCCACTTCTCATATCTCCCTCCTGGCAGACCTGTAGGGACATCCTGGGCCATAGTTCCTTCCCTGTGACCCCTGTGGGGGAGATGACGCCACACTGGAGAGGGGCACATTTACCCTGGTCAAAGCGGCTAGGCAGGCTGAATTTTACAGAGGTGGGTGGGCACAGAGCTAAGCTCCATCTTGTATTTCTCAGGGGATGCCAGACACCCTGGGTGAAGCCCAGCTTCAGCTCCTCAGCTCTTTGAAGCCAAGCTGCTACACTCTCTCCAAGCTCCGGCTCGCGTAGCCTCTGCCTCTTCTCTCTCCAGCTCTGCTCCCAGCTGTGGGGCACACGGTTCCCAATTCCTCTTATGCCGTCCTTCCCTTTGCTTGCTCCCTCTGCTGATCCCTCAGCCAGCAGTTGAGAATTGCTTCCTCCTGGAAGCCTTCTCTGACTGCTAGCGCCCAGTCCTGGTTAGGGTAATCAGGTCCCCTTCTGCTCTGCATCACGCACTTGTGTCTGTTTGCTCACTGCTTCCCCTATCCCATCAGATGTGGCTCTTTAGAATCGGGCCTGTCTCACACTCATCTTCACATTTCTGGCCCCCAAATTTGGTACACAATAGGTCATAATACATGAGCCGAAGGAGGAGGCTAGGAGAAGTCCACGGAGGAGCAGTCGGAATAATGTCCCTGTCTAGAAACGAAGATCTAGAAAAGCCAACAATATCCTCATCACACTGGAGGGCAGAGTACCACTGGCTGCCATGGCTTCTACCAGCCACTCCCGTCTTTTCAGGCATAGACTTCTATTCAGCAGACAGAAGACAGTCTGGGGGTAGTGGTAGAAAAGGGGTCCCAAGAAGGTACTGGGCTGGGGCTGTTAGTCCTGGGTCTGTGTGACCACAGGGATGAACCCCTCATTGAGCCAAGAATCCGTACTCTGCCAGGACCCTGGCATGTTGGGCCAGGGGGAATCATATGAAACCTAAAGGCTGGTCAGGCCAGGGGCAGGTGGCCACTCTTAAGAAGCCGTGTAGCCACGGTGCCTGCTAGAAGTTTGCCATCCCTCCTCCCAGTCCTCTCCCGTCCCTATCGGCTCACAGAATATGGGCTGAGCCAGCTTACAGAACTGGTGTTCTCCTGAGACACGGGCTTCCTTACCTCGGAAAGTGACTTTGGCGATCCGGTCACCTCTGCCTCGAAGCTCTGAGACAGTCTTGAGGTGGACGATCAGGGCCATGCTGATGGGGAGAGTCTGGGCAGTGCCAGAGCAGCGGGAAGAAGCTCTTGCTGGTGGAGTGTGGCTCACACGCCTCTCTCTTCTCTGGCTGCTTCTGCCTCCTCCTGCTGCTGCCCACAGAGACCAAGGCAACCAAAGCAAGCTGCTCTTTCAGCTCATCAGAGCCGTGCAGCCCTGGCAGCCCCGCCCCTCTGAGTTGTCAGCCCAGTGTGTGTGTAGTGTGTGTGTGTGTGTGTGTGTGTGTGTGCATGTGTGTGTGTGTTGTTCACACAGCTAGTAGCCCAGGAATGCACAATAAATTCATTATTCAGCAGCACCAGCCCCTAGATAAAGCCCTGTCCAGCTTCAGGTGTCTTCTCCCAGCTCTTTGAATGGAAGCCCCTGCCACTTGGCAGGGCTGAGCAAGCTATGCCACTCAGAGCCAAGAGACTGCAGAGGGCATGAGGATGAGGAGTGGGGTCAGAGCACTGCTCACGGGGATCTGGAGTTTCATGATCTGAGCGTGGATGGGGCATTGGTCTCTTGGGAAGTATCCATGGTATCTCCTGTTCTGTCTAGCTAATCACAGGGCTGTGGATGCGCAGAAGGCTCCCCCGTGTTGGAGAACATGGACAGGACAGGCCTGACTGCTCTGGATAAATCATGCTGTGTCTCAACCAGGGGGAAGGGAGGTGCCTCAGTGGATAAAGTGTCTGCCACACATGAGGATCTGAGTTCGGATTCCAGAGCCTATGTCAAAGGTAGGTGCCGGGGCAAGGGCTTCTAACCCAGCTCTGGGGTGACAGAAGAGTGGAAACAGGAGAATCCCTGGAGTTTAATGGCCAGCCAAGCTATCTGAATCGATAAGCTCCAGGTTCGGCAAAGAGATCTGTCTTTAAATAAATAAGTTGAATAAGTAAATACATAAATAAATAAAGAAGACAACTGAGGTTGACCTCAGGTTTCCACACATAAACACAAACACATCTGTATACCTACTCACTACACACACACACACACACACACACACACACACACACACACACACAGAGAGAGAGAGAGAGAGAGAGACAGAGAGAGAGAGACAGAGAGAGGGACAGAGAGACAGAGACAGAGAGAGAGAGAGAGAGACAGACAGAGAGAGAGACAGAGACAGAGACAGAGAGAGAGACAGTCAGACAGAGACAAAGACAGAGAGACAGAGACAGTGAGAATCACCTAGAGTCTGGACACACACACACACACACACACACACACACATGGGTTGGGAGAAATCATCTAGAGCCTCGATAAACACACATCCCCCCCCCAGAGTCTGGAAAGCAGCTTCTATTAGGCAGCTTAGAGGAGGTTCCCAAGGGCTAACCCCTGTTAAATCCAAGCACTAGAAGTAACAGTGCACTGACTGCCTGGCCCTGAACCCCTGCACTGTTTGTGCCCCTGGGATGCTAGATGCTAGGTTCTGGTGCTCTGTCCTGGGACCATAGTTTTGAATTTCAGACAGCTGGTCCTGAAATGAGGGATTGTGACTAGAGATGCTCTAATGAGGGGTTATGGGACTTCTGTGCTAGCTAGGAAGTGTGTAAGAGTCAGGACACTAACCTACCCATCCCAGTCTAGGGACAAAGAACTGGAGGAGGTGACACAGTTGATGGGTGGTTTCCAGTGGGAGGAGAGCCATCTTGCTTCCTGCTCTAATCAGCTTCTAGAGGTTGCAGAGGGATTACCTGTAGAGGAATATCCAGGGAACAACAGAAGACTGCCCATCTGCTCTTTCAGGAAGGGCTTGTAGGAAAGGGGCACTGGGGGCTGGGTCCATTGACCCCGGGACTACATACTTTTGCTCTTGTGGCTCACTCTTGGAAGGGTGTCCCCTGTCTTGCCCCTGCCTCCTGGCCTGGCTCATCAGGGGCTCATTCCCAGGGTTGACTCTGCATCTGCACTCAGGAGGGCTTTGGAACCCCCTCCTCCTTTGAGTGGCTCCTGATCCAGGTATCACTGGCCTGGGGTTTCTGCACACGGATCTCCCCCTGATGACCCCTTTCACCCGAGATCTTCACAGGGCATCTTGTTCAAGACGTGGCAAGATGTCCAACTATACTAACAGGGCTTGGAAGCTCAGGGCCTAAAAGCTGACAGGCTTTGGGCTGACAGGACGGCTCAGCAGGCTCCTGCTGCTCAGCCTGATAACTAGAGTGTGATCCCTGGGACACATGTGGTAGGGAAAGATAAACTGCTCTTCTGTGAGCTATAGTACACACACACACACACACACACACACACACACACACACACACACAGAGAGAGAGAGAGAGAGAGAGAGACAGAGAGAGAGAGACAGAGAGAGAGAGAGAGAGAGAGAGGGAGAGAACATCATGTGCCTTCTCCACACAAATGATAGGTAGGTAGGTAGGCAGACAGACAGACAGGACAGACAGATAGGTAGGTAACTATAATGACTATGTTTGAAAGTTTAAAGAGAGAAGGTTCTAAACTTTCACACCATGGCGTCACCCCTCAGAATCCCTCAGTGGAGTAACTCAGACATTCAAGAGCCTTCCCCGTCTCCTAATTGTTCCGTGTTTTTAGCCTTAGTTTTTCTCTGTACTTACTTTCTTTCTCCTCTCTCTCCTCAGTTTCTGCTCACCTTTCTGACATATATTTATAACTATTTTGAGTTAGAAAGTTCTTCAAAAATGCATATATTGAATGCAAGAAATATCTTTAAAAATTTAAAACTAAGGTTAATGTTCCTTTAAAATGACACAAATTCATCTTCATCTGTAAGGCTCGGTGGTACTTAGAAGACCCCCTTCCTGAGGATCCCCTGGTTGTTCTCTGCTGTTAAAGGTGAATTTACACCTCTTACAGCCCTGCACATGTTGAAGGGAATCCTACAAAGCAGCCCTAAAAGCTTTGCCAAACCTCAGTTTCCCCATCTCAAAGATGATGGCGATTCCAAATAGCATAGCACGACTCTACCAGCTGACCCTTCCTCGAAGCCATACCAGATACCAGTTCAGAGTCCATGCAGAAAAGGCAGAGGGCTTGTGGTTCAGAGCAGTACAGGAGGCCAATGGGTCCACAAACTGGGCCAACTGGGAGGCTATGAATGGAGAGGAAGGGAGCGCTTCACCTTGTAGAGTGGGGTCCTCCTGGAGTCCGTCACATTAGAGCCATGGTCACCCTTTAAAAACAACATTGCCTAATATTTTTCTTAGTAAAGCAAATGTGCCCCCAGGCGACTTGGGAAATGGTAGATATGACTGCATATTTTCTTCATTGATTTGTAACCACTACCACACCTGTGGCTTCTGGGCCCGCTAAGCTTCAGTCATTCTGACTGTGTGTCTGTGTGTGTGTATATGTGTGTGTGTGTGTGTGTGTGCGCGCGCGCGCGCACGCCTGTTGCAAGCATGTGCTCCCCACAGCCCAGAATCGCTGGCATCTGTTAGAGGACATCCCTGGAGAGTTCTGATTGCAGCGGCATTCTGTGAGTTCATTATCGACTGTGGTCTTCATCGGCTGCCATTTACAAGGTCCAGCTGTGCGGGTGGTGTGCCTCCCTGCAGGATAGCTGAAGAGAGATCTGCCACATGATGGTTAATATCGACTGGCTGCTCGACAGGACCCAGATTTGCCTAGGAGTGGAAAAGCTTTGTGGAGGGAGACAGTTTATGTAAAGCAAACCTCAAGTGGACTTCGGGGCTTTGATGACTGAAGGGAAAGTCTACATTACAGATCTCTGGGCAGAATGAACTGCAGTACCTGAGGCAAATGTAAACCACACACTGTCCTAGTTACTTCTACGCCACCCTGACAAAATAGCGCACTAAACAACTCATGGGAGCCAATCTTTATGTAAGATAAAGATTTCAATCCATCCTCCTGGGGAAGCATGGAAAAATAGCTCCGTCCATATCTCAATGATCAGGAAACAGCAAAGCCAGAACCAAGACATAACTTTCCAAGGGTGGCCCCTAGTAACCTGCTGGCACCAGCCAGGGCTATCTCCTATAAGATTCTTTGTCTTAAAGGTAATACCCACCAGGGATCAAGGCTCATAATATGACCGTGTGAGGGATATTCTAGACTCGAACTGTAACAGACATAACTCCCTTCTCCTCCTTCTGTCCCTCCTTTGCCCCAGAAAGTGTCTCACCAAGTCATCCAGGCTATCCTCAAACTAGCAATCCCCCTGCCCCAGTCTCTGAAGATGGGATTACAGGCAAGAGTCATCCAACACAGCTCCCCACCCCCACCCCCACCCCTCATTTGAGGAACGTGGGAAAAAGGAAGTTCACGGGGAGAAAGGAGAGACTAATGAGAACATTCGCGAACATTGAAATGACATGGGCGGAACGCCACACATGAAGGGAGGTCCACCACAGCCGCTTCCTGGAGCTCCGTGGGTGGAGGGAGCCCTAGTGATCCAAAAGAGATCACCGAGAGCCTCTTTAGGATCGAGCCAGCTTTTTCATCTCTGGACCATATCTGAGCACGGAAGACATGAACATCTAAGCTGGATGCCAGGGACACTTAGGGGAGCCACACAGTAACCTTGTGAGGATGGGGCAGCCTCTTTTCCGGGCTGCGAGACAGAGAAGGTCTAGGGAGCACACAGCAAAAAGGATTCACTGTCCCAGAACGAACTCTGGGTTGCTAGGCATGTGGTTGCCGGGTGACCAGCAGGCTGTTTACCGCAGGACTGAGCCGAGCCACAGTGCCGGGGCTCACATCACCCACCATGGCCTTCCGTAGCGCGGGCACACTAATGACCGAATTCAATGCCGCCTTCGTGCCCCCAGCCCTCATGCCCGGGTAAGCCACCAGGCACCCTGACACACCTGAGCTTGTGGGTCAGAGCCCTCCTCCTCCTCCCTCCTGCACACACCTGCCTGAATGCTGAGGCTCCGCCCTCCAGATCTGGGGACTTCAAGGAACCTCACCTAGCCAATGTTTACTTCTTGGCTTTCAAGGCCTTTCTTCTTGGCTTTCAAGGCCTTTCTGCTATAACAACAGACTGGCAAGTGGTGGGGCTGGAGAAGTGGATGGCTGAGAATTAGCCCACCTGCTATGGGTGGGGCCAGACTGAGGGAGAAAGAGAATATGAAAATGTGTATGTTTGGAGCAAGCAGCTTGGTTGAAAGCTGCTTGGGAAAAATAATCTGAAGAGGAGGGGGGAGTGCTTGGCTTTCCAGGAAGAAGGGATTGACACTGAGTGGGCATACCTAGCAGAATCTGGCAGGGCAGTATGTGACTACACTTGGTAGTGTACACTAGCCACCTGATTTTTATACATACTTTCTTCTGCAAACTGAGCAGGCTGCAGGATGAAAATCACCAGCGTCTACAGAACACAGTATATCTTATATAAAATTCGAGTTGTTTTCCTGCAGAAGAAGCAGGGCACTGAGGGGCTCTCCTGTTACCATTATTTTCAGGAACAGTGCATGTGGAAGTCGCTGCCCCCAGAGTCTGGGGCTCTAGTTTCCATCCGGCCTGTCTGCAGACGGGACCAATCAAAGCTGGTTTACAAAGCGTAGTAGTTTCCCAAAGGCAAGCCAGGCGTGTTGGATTAGCTGGCCATGGGGCTTGACTCCTTCTTTACTTGGAAAAGATGTTGAGTACTCACAGGCATGTGCCAGGTTTTATAGGAACCCCAGGAAAGAAAGACAAAATGGGAGTCGGGGGGTTACCCTAGAGGGATCCCAGCCTTGCATTTAGATTTTCTTTATATTTGGGAAACAGTCTCATGAAGCTACCTGGGCTGACCTTGAGCTCAGGCTGGAGGCTAGGCTGTCCTGGAACTTTTGATGCTCCTGCCTTGGCCTCCCAAATGCTGGCATTACAAGTCTACAGCACTAGGCCTGGCTCTCATGTAAATACTTAAGATTTATTTCAAATTCATCTTTGGGGCCAAGGCCAGCAGTGGTTTTTCCACTTTCTAGCTGTCTGTCATGAGGTATGGCTTTCTACATTGATCTCTTATTTTTTCTTACCCCTCTACAGCAGTGGCTCTCAAGTTGTAGGTCTCAATCCCTTTGGGGAGGGTGTCAAATGACCCTTTCATAGGAGTCTCGTGTCAGATACACTGCATATCAGATATTTACATTATGATTCATAACAGTAGCAAAATCATAGTTAGAAAATAGCAACAAAATATTTTTATGGTGTGGGGGTCACCACAATGTGAGGGGCTGGATTGAAGGGTTGCAGAGTTAGGAAGGGTGAGAACTATAGCTCCATGGGCTTTCACTGAAAGAGCTTCTTCTGACAAACCCGTTGATTCTTTGCTGCCTCCAGGGCAAGCCCTGGTGTGCCAGCGGCCCTATCCCACAATTCCTTCACGCTAGAAGCTTCGGAGGCTGTAATTTCAGGGTAACTCCCACGGTGCCTCTCTAAACACGCTTATCTATGGTTCCCTTGAGTGCCGCATCCTATCCCATGATGCCTTTAGAACTAGTAAAGACGATGGGCCCTAAAGGATGCTTCAAGCCTGGCCTTGGCTAGGCAGTGCCACCGAGCTGTGTCTGCTGCTTTCTGTCAAGACCTTTCCGGTAGAGATATGCTTTCCTTAAAGGTCCTCCTCAGCAAGGACTGAATCAGGCCATCTGGTGATTCTACTGCCTCAGTGACAATCCCGTTAACTTAATGAAAGACTCCATGATTCCCTACCTGACTTGAATAACTATTTTTTTCCGTTCTTTTTCAAACATTAATCACAGATTTGAAAGAACATCCAGTCTCTTCTGACACTTAAATCATCCCCAACGTGGATTTATCTCCAGGCAGAGAATGTTTGGGTTGCTTGGGACCACCCAGAACTCACAGCCCACCTCCCTGCTGTTTCAGATGTGGGCACGGAGGTCACGGGGGTCTATGCATGTTGTCCTGCTGGTGACTGCAGAGAGCTGGGCTGCAGCTGGGTCTCTGTGCCCAGCAGTAACACCATGACCCTCGCAGCCGAGCATGTGCTGGGCCCTCCCTGTCCTTTGTGAGCTCCTCTGTAGAAAGATTTCCGTAGGCTCAATGGGGAAAGGAACTTGATGATCTGAGTTCAATCCCTGGGACCCACATGGTGGAAGGAGAAGGGAACCCACTCCTCCAGAAAGTTGTCCTCTGACCTCCACACATAGGCCATAGTCCATGCAGCGCTGTCCCCTAAAAAATAATAAATAAAAAGCTCTTCATAGCAACCAAGAGGAAGACCGAGTATATCTTGCCTGAGGCCACTCAACAAGACCTCTTGGCTTTAATAGTCTGCTTTATCCCAGTCTGTACGCTGAGTCCTCGTGAAGCACAGCGCAGTTCCCCCTACTTAGCAAGGTAGGGGCAGAGTGACAGCTGCTGGAGCCAGCCTGCCTGGGTTTGAGTTCCAGTCTTGTCATTGCTTTACCTTTGACAAGCTCTTTCTCCCTGCCCTGCTCTACTTAGCTGTCTAGTCCATGAAGACAATGGTGTGCAGGTTAAAGGGAAGGAAATCATCCAACGTGTGCAAAGCCCTGTGCTTAGTAACTGTTATCTGTTATTGTTAGTTAGGCCACTACTGTGTTTAAAGCCTGAAGCTCTGGGGGTTTGGGGGATAGCATCAGATGAGAATGATGATGGTGATGATGGTGGTGGTGATGGTGTTAGTGGTGGTGATGATGATGATGGTGGCGGTGGTGATGATGGTGTTAGTGGTGGTGATGATGATAATGGTGATGGTGGTGGTGGTGGTGATGATGGTGTTAGTGGTGGTGATGATGATGATGGTGATGATGGTGTGGTGGTGACGATGACCACCGTGTTCAGGTAGCTATCAAGATGACCTGTTTTGTTTCTTGCTGTTCCTAAGTGACACATTGTCCAGAAACCTTTTGTAGATAATATCTGTATATACATAGCCCACTATCTGTATATACCCTGTCACACTTACCAGGCAAAAATCTCTTGAGTCCAAGGAACCATAAGCCTTTTGAAGGTACAAGACCAGTCCCTGTGAGAGTCTGCCCTCTGCCTGGAGGTCATCCGCAGGTGGGCGGCACCTTTCCTGGGTCTCTACCTCCATCCACACTCTGCATGTTCACGCATGCCCAGCCTGCTTCTTGAAGCTCACTCTGGAGGATTTGTAGTGTTTACCTGGATCTGTGGCAGAAGCTCTCCCTGGTTGTTCGTTTCCAGGTGTCAGGGTAGCGGCTGTGAAGCTAGGTACATGGTGGCACACCGCGACACAAGACGTGGACTTCCAGCAAGTTTAGTTAACAAAGTCCAACCACAGTCTGAAATTAAGAATGGAAAATTCCAGAGCTAAATAATTCATAAGCTTTAAATAACTTTAATTATGGTGTGTTGTTGTAATTGTCCCATTATCCCATTAGTTATGGTTAATCTCTTGAACACAGTTTAGAAGTTAAACTTCATCATAGGTACAGGAGGAAAGTGAGCAGCGAGAGATAAATACCTGGAGGTCTCGGCAAATAAATCCTCCTTGAAGAGAGAGTGGTCTGTGTCCTCCCTGTAAGATCTAACAGAAACGAAAGAGCACAGACAATACGATCAGGGAGTGATGGTTTTCGCACACTTACTTCATTTTTCATACGATTCATTTAATTGCAACCTTAAGTAACTCAATTATTTATACTAGCTATTTATTCCTTTATCTTTGAATACTAGCTTTAAAATAACAGACATTTTGGAAATTTTAGCAACCGTTCTTCTGAGGCCAGCCTGAGCAGCAACTCATTCCCTGCACCTGCCAGCTCCCGGGGGCCTGTGGCTGCATGGGTGAGGTGTGGAAGGTGGCAAAGAGCGGACGCTGGGGTTGGGCAGAGCTTGGGGGATGCTGCCTCCGAGGTGGGTCTCTCCGTCTGGAGTATAAAGCAAGGGCCATCTCAGCTGTGTGTGCGCATCACCGATAGATTCTCTGAGAGCTTTAGTTTGTGTTTTAATGTGTGCCACGCATAGAGGTTCCAATGACATTGGTCAGGCTAACCACAAGGATGAGGTTTTCCAACCTTCCCAGGTGATCCAGTGTGGAAGACCTCTGCAAAGGGGCAGGAGGCAGCCTAATCATTTTAAAAGAGGCATCTCCTGGTGTGGGACCTTCCTCTTGGTGTGTGCCCTTCCTGTGTGTGCGACTTCTGATAGCTCCTGCCTTGGGCTGCAGGGTCTGACTGAGGCTCACAGGCAGCCATCTTCTGTCAGTCTCAGCCCAGCTGTGTGAGCAGGTGACACCACAGCTGTGTGAGCAGGTGACACCACAGCTGCACCATAGCTGCTTGAGCAGGTGGCACAGACTGTAAGGTCCCACTCTCCTCCTGCTCTAGATTCTGCCTCTCAGGAAGTCCCACCCCAGCATTTGCTTCCTTGATGGAACTCTGTTCTATTGCAAGGATCTTCTTCCAGGGTGGTCCTTCACTTCACTCAGCACCTCTGTTCCAAAGCTATTTCCTTCTCCTCCCTAGGCTGTTCAGAGAGCTGGGGTAATTCTTAAGTGGCCAATAACTCTCACACAAGGCTGGGCATTAAGGAACCCCTGAGAACAGCGTGTCAGGAGCCTGGAAACCTGGGCTTCCTATCAGAGGTTCTCCTCCCTTCCTAGAGAAAGATGGGCTCTTCAAAATTTGACCCAATAAATATTTACAGATCACCTACTGGGTAGGAACAGCAGGACCACAAACAGAAGTAGAAAGAATATTTCAAGGGTTCAGATCCTTTCAAATACAATAGAATGTGCACAGGTCGGTCACCCCAAGCATGAGCCTAGATGAGCATGCCCTAGGGGTAAATCACCAGAGGCTTCCTGGGAGTGGAGGTACATGGGTTGGGAATACAGCTAAGGACATAGCCTAGCACGCATGGAGCCCTGTGCTCATTCATAGCATTGTTTAAGAAAAAGAGTCGACTTGACATCGCCTAGAAAGGCATTCTGTACACAGGCTCACAGCGTGAGAACTTGCCCCCCAGAAGCTGGCCTGCTTCGTTCTTAATTCCACGGGCAGTGGGGAGCCTCACAGGTCTGCCAGGGCGTGAGCTGCGGTGGGAGGATGCCATCAGTATTGTTCTCAGGAAGGTATAGAGCAAGAGACTGCATGTGGAATGGGAACATGCCAAATGTAGCAAGTTAATTAGTTAATAAGGCTGCTCGAGGGATCCCTGATGCTCATGGTAATTAATTTTAATGTCAGCTATGGGGCCAGCCAGTGCTCTTAAGAGGCAGGAATAGGATTGCTCTCTGCACACAGTGATCCGCCATGGGCCTTAGAATCCATCTGTGGTCCTGGCCCACAAGTTGTGCTCAGCATTTCCTAGCTAGTGTGCCAGGTAGATGGAGAAACACGGGTCTCTACGAGAGACCGGGACAGAAGAAGGGCTCAGTAGGAGATGAGAAAGTGCCATTGTTCGATGGCCTGTATAAAACCTGTTATTCCCCTCGGTCACAGGGCAACAGAAGGCTCTATTGTGGAGTCCTGTGGGGTCTGCTGAAGGCCCATATATCCAAGTGCAGCCAAGGGACACACGCCTAGCTTCTTGATGTATCCTTTGGGCACTAAATAAAGAGACTGTGTGCACACGCATACACCTGGCAGAGCTGAGAACTCAGAAGGGAAGCCAGGCAGAGCTTGGGAGAGTTGCGGAGGAGGGGGCTTCTATTCTATTGAGACGCAAATATCTTGGCATTCAGAGAGGGTGGGAAGGCAGGGAGCAGAGGAGGAGCATGCAGGGAGCTTGGGGGTGTCAAGAGAAGTCATAAGAACAAGTCTCATTTCCACTGTTCTTTTCTTCTGAAGAGCCCAATGCCCTGTGGGTGGGATGCTTCATGTGCTCTGGAAATCTGAACTTCTTTTAAAACAGGCTGGGAACACTGCGCCCCCAGGGATCTGGACTTCTGGTCCTCCCATGAGCATGTACTGATGCCACCGGTGCTGGGGCTTGGGAAGAACACAGAGGTAGACTTTTGCTGTCTTAGTTCTGTTGCTGTGATAAAACACTGACCAGAACCGGCTTGGGGAGGAAAAGGTTTGTTTGCCTTACAGGTCCAATCACAGTCCATCGCTGAGGGAAGCCAAGGCAGGAACTCAAGCAGGGGCAGAAGCCTGGAGGCAGGAAGTGAAGCAAAGACCATGGAGGAACTCAGCTTACTGGCTTGCTCCCTATAGCTTACTCAGTCTGCTTTCTTCTATGACCCAGGACCACTTGTCCCGGGTGGCATATCCCTCATTAATCACTCATTAAGTAAATATTCCCACAGGCAATCTGATGGAGGCATTCTCTCAGTTGGAGTTCCCTCTTCCCAGGTGACTAGCTGTGTCAAGTTGACAAAACCAAAACATTAACCAGGATGTGTGTGGACTTGAGTCTGAGTGTAAGGATGATAAGGCCAATGGCAAACATCCACATCGGGTACAGGGTGAGGTCAGGGGCCAACTAAGAGTGATGGCTCTTCCCACTGGAGTAGAAGGCAAATGCCCTGGTGGGCAGAAGATCAGCCCTGCAGACAGGAGCTACTGATAGCATTGGACACTGCGTGCTCCTCTGCTAGGCCTGGGTGTCTAGAGGGCGGTGAGCAGTGGTGAAGAAGTTCGCTCCGACCTGGACACAAACTACACTGAGGGTGTGGTGGAGGATGGATGGGATGGGGCTGCGGGAGGGGAAGGAAGTGTCAGGACTTGATTGAAGAGAGACTCTAGGAGAATTGAGATTGTCCTGGTGTGAGCACAGCTATGGTAGAGAGGAAGGCAGAGCGAAAGATTTGGGGAGTATATGAACAGGATTGAGGGAGATCTGTGTGCAAGTGATAGAGAAGAAACAGCCGACTGCTGTTTTATGCATGGGGTGGTGTTAATAGGGCAGGATTATAACATCGGGCAGAAGAAGCAGGCAGGTTCCCTGTGTGGAGAGCAGAGCAGGAGCATCTGTGGGCAGAGTTGTTGGGGCTGGAGATGGCATCATCAGTAAACGAGAGACGGAAGTCTTTCATGGTGAGGTTTCCCCAAGGGAAGATAGTCTTTGAAAACAGAACCATGGGTAATACCAAGATAACTTGTGACTAGAGCTGACCCTCTACCAGACCTTTCCAACCCCTGCTTTGGGGTTCTCCTAAAGCCAAGCCCTTCTCCCAACTCCCACAGGAAAGTCCTCCACAGAGCTCTGCCAGTGCCCACCCCCTGGAGTGGGCCTTCCTTCCCGGCCTTTCAGGACAATCCTGACCATGATCCAACTTGAGTCGGAGCTGGTCTTTGTTAATTACCAACAGTAGACAGGACACAACCTCATGACACTATGACTTCTGTCTGAGAGTTAGAACTTATGGTCCCCATGGCCTAGCATTGTGTCACCACAGAGTGGGGTCATACATAAATGACTTTTAACTCTGTCTCTCCTGCTCTGCCTCTCTATCAGATGCATCTACAAAGAAGAAATCAGGGAATCTTCTCAAATCCAACACCAGAAGTTACCATTTGGTGAACTCCACCTTAGGTCTGAAAAAAGAGCCAGAAAAAGGAGACAGATGTGACGTCATATAAAATCAATTTTATAAAAAAAATACAATCAGATTCTGTTTGCTATTTCAAAATGAAAGTATGAAATTTAATCTCACTAGATGTAAGAGAAAGAAACTGAAAAAAAAAAAAACAGGCAGGAACTTTAGACCAGGCAGACTTTAGATAAATGTCATCTCATCAGAAAAAGATATTAATCCCTCAGAGATCCCTGGGTGTGGGGGCAGGTCAGGGAGAAAGCACCCAACAAAGGCTGAGAGAGTCGTGGTGCCGTGTGCTTTCAATGGCATTTCCATCTTCAGTGTCACGGGTTGACTGCTAAGAGACATTCTTGATGTGCCCCCACCTCCCCTCCACCCACCTTTCGATTTTTTGGTTGCTCAAGTTATTTTTGCCTTGACAGGTTTTATAACATTAGCTTCTTCTCTGCACGCAGCGCTCACCTGGCTGCTATTCCTAGCTGTGCTCTTAAGTAGGTTGGAGAGCAGCCGCCCTCCATCAGAAGCTCTCCTCAACTGAGTTCCGCTTTCCCTTTGAGCCACCTTTTGGTTGGCAGGGTTTTGTCACTGAATACTTCTTTTAGGGAGAGCCTGTGAGTATTTTCTACATTCTTCAGGCAGGAAAAGGAATGGCTGGCCACTTGGCTGGGGTGATAGTCTCAGGTCATGCTCCCTGTAGAGTGTGCCCTTCAATCGATGCTTCCTCCATTCATTCCTTTAGTGGTGTGGTGTGATGTGGTGTGGTGTGGTGTGGTGTGGTGTGGTGTGGTGTGGTGTGGTGTGATAGTGTCTTAGTTGGGGTTTCTACTGCTGTGAAGAGACACCATGGCTACAACAATTCTTATAAAGAAAACATTCAGTTGGTGCTGGTTTGTGGTTCAGAGGTTCAGTCCATTGTCGTCACGTTAGGAAGCAGGGCGGGGCGTGCAGGCAGACGTGGTGCTAGAGAATAGATGAGCATTCTACATCTGGACCAGAGGCAGCAGGAAGATAGAATAAAGCAGTGGAGGTGCCTTTGGCAGGTCTGGCAGATGTGCTGTTAAGATATCATGCCACACAACAGGTCTGATGCAGAAGGTTTATTGGAGCTGGGGGTGGCGGCAAAAGGCTGTCTTGGAATGGTGACAAGAGAGGGGATCAGGAGACAGAGAGAAAGAAGAAGGCAGCAGAGCTATCTGCGGTGGCTAGGACCTTTTAAAGGTGGCGCACATTTCTACGAAACTGGTAGGACAGTGGAAGTGTGCTGTACCTGGGAAGGGCAGTGATGCGAGCTGAGCTGCTGGAAGGCAGCCTGGTTTAGCTCACCCGATTTACAACAAACAGAGTGAGCCACTGGGCCTGGCTTGAGCTTCTGAAACCTCAAAGCCCACTCCCAGTGACACAGTTCTTCCAACAAGGCCACTCCCCATGAGCCTATGGAGACCGTTTTCATTCAAACTACCACATGTGATGTGTGTGGGGGGGGCTTTAAACGTTTTTGTTACATGTATTCATTTAATGTATCCACGTGTACATGCACACATATGTAAGTGTCTCTGCACATATGTGGGGAACCAGTGGAAGTTGGTCCTCTCCCTCAGTTGTGTGGGTTCTGAACATTAAACTCAGGTTGTCGGGCTTGGTGGCGAGTGCCTTCACTGAGCCATCTCACTGGCTCTCCACAGTATTTGTTGGGGTGGAGTATCAATGAACCTGGAGCTCTCCAGTTGGCTGGACTCTCATACACATTGTCTGACTTTGCAGCTTATTGAATCTGTACTTTAGGAGGCTTCCTGTACAGCATGAAACTCTGCTTCTGCTTCTCAGAGTTGCTTCCTCTCAAACAGAGATCATCATTGATTCAAATGTAGCAGAGGGGCCATGTGAGTCAAAGATGTCGGACGGCCCTGGATGGCCTTGATCGAAGCAGTAGGGGTTTAGGATTCAGAGGTGGGATAGAGGGGGCATGAGAGAGGTCAGAGAAAGCAAGAGTTGGAGAAATGAAGACAGAAGTTCTGGGGCATTCCTGAAATGAAAGAAGAGAAAGGGTAGGATGCAAGAGGCAACGAAGTCTCTTGTCAACCAGGGCACATCTCTCCACACAGAGAAGAAGTGAGGCGAGGCGGACACGCTGAAGATGACAGAGAGGAAGGTCAACTGTGCACACCATCACTGCTGAAGACACAGAAGACATTGCTGAGAGAAACAGACGAGACAAGAAAGGTGGACTCCAGCTCAAGGAGGAGTCTGTCTTCTGAAAATGACAAAGTGGGTCACCCATGCTCCCAGGAAAGGGCAACAAAGACACATGAGCTCTCACTCTCTATATCAGAGGGGACATGGTGGTCAGCAGGATGTCCAGGAGGATCCAGAAGAAAGGGCTCTGAAGCGAACGGAAAAGTCTCAGGAGCCCATGAAGTTAAAGAACAGAGCGAAGGGGCTGGAGAGACATCCGTGAAGCCCATGATGAGGTTTCCTGGCTCAACCTCCTCTGTGGCTACTTTACTTCCCACTCTGGGCCCAGGTGGCATTCTTGCTTCCAGGTCCCAAGCTCACTGGTGGGAGGGACAACACCAGGAGCCAAAGGGACTTGAGATATTTCACCACAACGGAAGCCAACCAACAGCTCTGTCACTCAACATGCCTTTCTTGCCTTTTCTTTCCCTGAAGCCACAGGGATGGAAATAATTTGTTACTACCTAATTCTAGGCCTGCACCTGTTGGTAAGGAGGCAGAGGTTCGGGGACAGGGGAAGGGGGGAGGCTCTGGAGACACAGAACCCTTGGGACAAGATGAGTGTTGGGAATGTAGGAACAGACAAACTATAGTTCCTTGTGCTATCAGGGCTTCTCTGGGATTGCCCTGGTGTGTGGGAGGACACCAATTCTCATGGAGGGTAGCTGTCTTAAGGCATATATACGAGTCCCTGAAACAGGGACACTGACATTCTGGTGCTTGTTAATCTACGGTCAACTGTGCCATTACCACCGGTGCTGTACACCTGTGCTCATCTTTTTATCTGTTTAATAAACCATTATTTTCTCCTTATGCATGCTGTGCCAGAACACTTAGGAAGAACCAATGACTCAGATAGGTAAAACCCAACCCCATTCTGCATCTGAGAAGCTCGCCATCTGGTGGAGGGTACAGAGTGTTGCAGTGATCTGAACAGCACAGAGAGATATGCAGGTGAAGGAGGGAATATCAGGGTGCAAAGGCAACAGACAGCAATTCAGAGCTAGGAGAGGTAGAAGCTCTTATGCGTGGTATTTGACAAGTCTCAAGGGACCATTTAACATTGTGAGGCAGAACGCGGTAACATGCATTTGGCACTCAGGAGGTAGAAGAAGGCAGAGCTCTGAGTTTGAGGCCGGTTTGATCTATATAGTAAGTTCCAATCCAGCCGAGGTTACACAGTGAGACCCTTTCTCAAAAGGAAATGGAGAAGGGACAGAGGGAGTGAAATGGACAGACTGACATCCTGATTGCAGGAGACACAGGCTAAGAACCCAGGAAAAGGAGGAGGCAAAAGAGAGAGAGAGAACCCAGAGTGGGAGGGGACATGGCACCTATAGAACCACAGTGGCTCCATAGGCCTGGGACATCAGGTGGCCTTGAGGATGCAGGTGGACAGGGCTTTAACTGCCTCACTAAGGATCTGATGCTGGGCGGTGCCATGCCTGACCTGTGGGAGTGGATTCAGGGAAGAGAAGTTGGAGCACAGTGAGGAGAACAAGAAAGATGTTGTGACCTAAGTCTCAGTGAAGGAGACAAGACCAAGCCTAATGGAGCAGGTGGAGTGATGGGACCTAAGGGCTGGTTGGATATGAGGAATGGAGATGTTTGGTTTTCACCTAGGCAGGAAGGGAGAACTCTTTCTGCAGCTAAGGCCAGATTGTTGGGACAAGTAGGAGTGACAGGTCATGCTCTGGAGAGACCCAAGGGAGATGTGTAGTGTGCAGCTGCATACAGCACTCTGTGTTTGAAGAGGACTCCTAGGCTAGATTATGGTGAAGGCCACGGCCTGTGTCTCAGAACAGACCCCAAAGTAACTCCAGCCTTTGAAAGACTGTGAAAGGGAATTAAAAGAAAGCTTAAGCAGTAAAGGAATCCATCAACAACAGAAAGCTTAAGCAGTAAAGGAATCCATCAACAACAGAAAGCTTAAGCAGTAAAGGAATCCATCAACAACAGAAAGCTGATGTACACATGATTAGACAAAGGGCAGCAAGCTCCAGCCATTGCAAGCTGAAGAACTCGTCAGCTTTTGACCATACAGTTCTGGCTTTATCAAAGGATGGATATACAGGAAAAGGGTTGTGGCATTTCCCTCCGCAGCTAAGGAAAGCCACTGAGGCCAGGTGTGTGTCACAGGTATCTCTGCATGGAAGTCCAGAGAGCCTATTTTGTGAAGCTGTGAAAGTATAGCCTGGATTTTGTTGGAGACCTCAAGATGTTAGAGACGCCAGAGCTTGGGATACCTATTGAGGAGAGCTGCTAACAGGGAGCGGAACCAGCCCAAGAGAAAGAAGTGTGAGCCGTCAACAAAGCCAACATGGAGATACAGAATTTGGAGTTTGCCCTGCTGGTTTTAGGTCTTGCTTTGATCCAGTATTTCCTTACTGTGCTCCCTTTCCTCCATGTTGGAATGGTAATGTGTATTCTGTGCCATTGTATGTTGAAAGTATGTGACCTGCTTTTTGCTTCTGATTTTACAGGAGTTATCGTTAAGAGATTGCTTTTGTCTCAGTCTCAGGGACTTGAACTTTGTGCTTTTAAACATTGTTGAGACTGTGAAAGATTATGGGGACTTTTGAAGTTGGACTAAATGCATTTTGCATTGTGGTTGCATTGAAGTTGGACTAAATGCATAATTGCATTTGCATGGCTATAGGTCTATGGTGAACAGAGTGGAATGTGGGAGCTTGAGTAAGAATGGCTCCCAAAGGCATAGATTTGAATTCTTAGTCACCAGGAGTGGAACCGTTTGAAAGGATTAGAAGGATTAGAAGGTGTAGCCTTGTTGGAGGAAGTGTGTTACTGAGTGTGGGCATTTGGTTTTAAAAGCCCACACCAGGCGGGAGTGTTTCTTCCTCTGTCTATAGATTGGTATATAGCTCTACATGCCATGCCATGCTCCCTGCCATGATGATAATGGACTAACCTTCTGAAACTCTAAACAAGCCCCTAATTAAATGCTTCCTTTAACAAGAGGTGCCTTGGTTGTGGTGTCTCTTTACAGCCTTAGAACAGTGAGTGACTTAGACAGAAGTGGATTAAGGGTCTGAGTTCAGTTACCTAGCACCCACATAAAGTTAGAAATCCAAGCGTGGCAGGACACACCAGTAATGTGAGTACCTGGAGTCTGGAGGGTACACAGTGCTCTAGACAGCAAGTTTAACATGTAAGCTCCAGATTCACTGAGAGACTCTGTCTCAGAAAGTCAGGTGGAGAGAATGGAAGGAGCCCAAGAGCCACCTCTAGCCTCCACACGTCTGCATTCCATCTGTCTGTCCTCTCTCCTCCCTCTCCCTCTCCCTCTCCCTCTCCCTCTCCTCTCCCTCTCCCTCTCCC
>NW_021605365.1:439544-456798 GCF_004785775.1 Grammomys surdaster | reverse complement strand
GCTCACTGGCCTGCCCCCCCCCCCCGTGGTTTCTCAGTCTTTTTTATTACAACATCCAGGACCACCTACCAAAGGCAGTAACACCCACAATGGCCTGGGCTCTCACATCAATCATCAACCAAGAAAGTGCCCCACAGGTTTGCCTACAGGCCACTCTGGTGGGGACATTCTCTCAGTGGAGGTTCCCTTTTCCCAAATAACTCTAGCATGTGTCAAGTTGACATAAAACTAGCAGCTGGGGTACTTACATCTTACATGAAGAAAAGGCCAAAAGCAAACCCCAGGAGAAATCATACACGAAGGCCCCCCTGAAGTTCCCTTGTACCCACTAACCCTCCACAGCCCCCATCCTTCTAAGAGTGTGCCCCACTGTATCAGACTGTCCATGATCGAGGGATGAAGATGGGGGGACCCAGTCACACACCCCCAGTGCTTTCGCTTCTCTGAATTAGCATGCTCATGCCCACCTGCTGTCCCCCTGTGGGAATGAGAGATTGCGCCCCCACCCCCACCCTCATGCTCCAGGAGCCCTAGTCTTTGCAGCGTCTTCTTTCACAAATACCCTTCTATTTAGGTAGGAAGGACACAGACACTGCCTGGTGTCAGTGCAGGGGACTTGTCCTGAGTGAGGGAAGTTCCCCCGAAGCAGGAAGGGTAGATGGTCTCAGGCTCTGAGAAGTCATGGGGCTGTGTCAGTGTGTCAGTGGCAGGCTTTCCGTCCGCGTTGACTCACTGATACACCTGCTCCAGGAGTGAAGGAGAAGCAGAGCTCAGAGCATGCTTGTGTGGACATGGGTGTGCTTAGAGCGTGCTTGTGTGAACCGCATTTAGGCATGCAGATGTTAACCTGGGATTTCAAATTTCTTAGCAGCTTGGTCTCACTTACTCTCTGCATCAAAACTGCTGTGTGATGTCAACATCCCCGCTAGATGGGAGGAACGGACTCTACCAGGAACACTGGGTAGGGTGGGGCTGCTCCACCCCTGGCCAGCTGTGTCTGGGAACAGGTGGTACAGCAACAACCTGCTATGTGTTCTTTGTCGATCTGTAGACAGTCCAACAGCAGCGGAAGTATTACCAAGACAAGACTGGAACGGTGTCCCGTGTTCCTTACTTTGTACTGCCTGTGAAGGAGCCGGACCGGTACCCTCTACCCACAGACCTGTGAGTGTCCCTCTCTTCCTCTCTGCTGTCAACAAACATACAGCCACAGGGCACCTATTCCTCCTCCAGCCCTGGAGCCACGACCCTGAGAAACAGTTAACCTAGCCAGTGGTGCCTGCCATTGCAGGGGATTCCAGGTCCAGCAGCGTTGCCTGGCGGGGTGGAGGGGGACACGCCAGAAACCTGAATAACCTGCCCACTGCTTCCTCTCTAAAGGCCCTTGTCAAAGCTACACCAGTCCAAACCTGGGGCCGCTGCTGCCCTCTGGTGGATGAATAGGACACTACAAGGACTAGGAACTGGTCATTGGCTTGTCGCCCACACCTCTCCTCCTCCTAAGAAACCCAGTCTGGGATGTGCAGGGAACCTAGTCCCACACTAGGGACTTGAAACTATCTTAAAAGTCTAACTAGCCAGGTTTCAAAAAGTAAGAAGAAGCCTTAAAGCCCAGCTCTGGCGTCTGCTATGGCAGAGTCCTTCTGCCCACCCCCAGGAAAGACCTTCGCTTCCTCCAGCCACCGAAGCACAAGTTTCACACATTTGTTCCCAGGGGCCTTATGGCTAGGGTAGGGAGGTGACCTGTGCCTTGGGTAGAGATGAAAACTCGAAGCTCGTTTCTCACCCCACTCTTGAAACCCACCTGTCTCTGTCTGAGAGGGGCATGGACAGGCTTGGGTTTCTAACTTTGAATCCCTGCTTGCCTCAAGAGCCCCAGCCCCAGCATCCAGATGTGGATACAGCAGCTGTTCCCACACAGTGTGATACACTTTGCTGACATTGTCTCAGTGCCTCTAGAAGTACATCTCTGTAAGACAGATGGGTCTGACGCATAAGAAAGTAAACCAAGTCCAGTGTGGACCTCGGGAGCTTGTGCTAGGTTGCCTGGTGGTTGGAGACCCCGTCTGGGAAGAGACCTATGATTGCTGCGGTCAGCTCAGCCTTTGGGTTGACTGTCTCTCTCTTCCAAGTCAGTGAGTCCCTTGAAACTGAGCCTTTCCTGGGGACAGGTTTCCTGACATCTTGTTATATGTACCCCCTCTTGAATCTTCAGGTCTTTGTATCTCTTTCTTCTCCAAATTACCC
Organism: Grammomys surdaster; assembly: GCF_004785775.1. Taxonomy (NCBI): domain Eukaryota; kingdom Metazoa; phylum Chordata; class Mammalia; order Rodentia; family Muridae; genus Grammomys; species Grammomys surdaster. Next base: position 454,551 of record NW_021605365.1, on the reverse strand, counting down.
AGAAGTCTGTACTGCTGGTCATGCCATGACCGAGACAGACAGTTAATTTTAAATGGCTGGTCAGTGGTCAGCTCTGCGTCCTGGAGAGTCTCTAGCCTCTCAGAGTTACAGCACCACCATCACCGCCATCACTGCCATCACCGTCATCACCGTCATCACCACCACCACATGCACCATCCATCACCACCACCATCTCTACCACATCAGCAGCCAGCATCTTCTGTAATGGCCGAGTTACTCCTCGCCTTGCACTAAGTGCCAAGAGGGTAACAGTAGCAGCAGTTCACTATCACGTGGGTTTGTTTCCAGCAGGAGACAGGACCAGAATCCAAGTCACTTGTTCACTCAGCAGATATCACACTGCTGACGGCTGCAGGACCACAAAGCTACAGTGGGCCCATGGGGTTATGGGAAACATTCCTCCCCCTCCCCTGGGCACACTGCCTGACAATAGCCCATCTTTACTCTCAGGCCTCCTCTGAGCGAGAAGAGTAAGTGGAACCTATTAAGAGTATCCCCCGACTATGTGAGGACCTGCCAGACCTTCCCATCAGGGAAGAGAGTTTCCTCTCAAGAGCGGCAAAGGCGGGACTTTTACTTCGAGTTCAGAGCCTGAAACCAGGTGGCTGACACCAGGGAGCCTTGGCCTGACCAGGCTGGCTTGCTTGTAATAAAATCTTCAGCCACAACCATGCCATGTGCCTCTCAATTGGATCCTGTCACCATGCGTGAAGGTGTCCTGAGTGTCTGGGGAGAGCTAAGCCCAAGGGATTTGAACCAAGAAGCAGCGACCAACTACTGTGGGCCACCCAGCTGTGCCCACGTTGAGGCAGGTGGGGCTGGTGGGGATGACAACGGCCAGGCTCATAAGGCTAACCAGGCAGTGGGCCACTCGGGGACAGAGACCTCCTGTCTGCTTTCACTAGTATAACTGAGAACACGCAGCTGTGTCTGGGGTGGGTGGCATGACCCCAAACAGTTTCCCTCTGTATTGCCACTCAGCTGACTTTTCCCATTTCTCCTTACCAAGTCTGGGACCTTAGCTGCAAAAGTGTATGCCACTAATTCCCAAGGTGTTTCTTAGTCCAATCTGACTGATAATCAAAATAACCCAGGATTCTCCCTGGAGCCTGGCATCATTTAATTGATCCTTAGGATAACTTGTGAGGGAAACATCATCTGCCCTCATCACTGATGAAGTTAGGGAACTTCCGGGATGCTGAGAAACTTGCCCAAGCACACACACAATAAAGAAATAGCATGGACAGGATTTGAACTATGTCTTTTGAGCTCCCCAGTCCTGGTTTCACAAATGTCACACACCCATGTGGAGACAGAGGGAGTGTTTGTGATCTCGAGGGGCCTGGCATCGAGATGAGGGTGGGTGGATGGTTCTTGAGAGAGGAAGTCATTTGAAGCAGGCAATGTCTTGAACTCAGCACTGACTGGGAAGAGCTGGCTGATTAGGTTTCTACACATACTTAAGCTTATTTCTTAAAGAGCTGGAGGAATGAGCTGGGACTAAACTACTCTTAGCAACATGGCCTCAGGGAGTAAGTGTCAAAGTCGCAACAAGACTAGACAACCTTCGAGGATCAAAGTCTGCTGTCTGTCCCAACATGGCTGCTTCAGACATCCTGGGAAACTTTTGATAGGGCAGAGGGTAGGGCACAAAGTCCCATAGATCGTTCTGGAAGGAGATCTCAGCTCAGGAGTGTGTACACCATTGGGCTCCCCAACATTCCACCCATCCTGGATTAGATCAACGGGACTCTGTCAAGCATTGGGGTCCTATTATCACTGAACAGGGGAGACAAGACCTAAAGACAGGATGCGAGTGTACACTGTGGCAAAATAACTTTTCCTGTGTGATTGGTACTATCCGCCTCCCTCAGGCCCACACAGATAAGCCACATGTCCAGCAGATAGGCATCTGGCAGCTCCCACAAGTTCCCATGATAAACTTCTTCTGTGTTCCAGAGTCTCTAGACAGCTGGACCCTAAAGTGTCCCCGGAGAGGCCAAACTCATTACAGGGCTTGGCTGAATGGCAAAGCAAATAAGCCCTAAATGCTGGTCACACATGGTCCCATCCCCAGGGCCCAAGGGTGGCAAGCAGGGCCAAGATGTCTTCTCCCTGAGAGGAAGCCAGGGAAGTCAGGCGCCAACTGGAATGACAGCTATGTGTGCATCCTGATCACGGGTGGGTTCCAGAGGAGGGAGAGACGAATATTTGCCTTCTGAACTTTGTCCCACTTGGCTTAGTCTTATCCTCTGACATGGGTCGAGGTTTGAACTGTCCTCAAAAAGGCTGCCATCCCAGCTTGCCAGGAGCTGTTGGCAAACCTGAGCCCTAGAAGAAGCACCAGTTCCCTGTGTAGGACCCTGCTTTCAGAAAGTATTGGGTATAGATGGGAAAATACATATTTATTTAGCAAACAATATTCTAGAGGTGACGGAGGGACAGAGCTGAGTCACACTTCAAATCAAATGCCACCGTGCTGGATGCAGGGCGTCCAGTAGTCTTCCTTGAAGCTGCTGAACCAGACGGTGGCCTCCACATCAGCATCCCCAGAAATGAATCCGAAAGGAGCTGAAAGAGGGACCCAGAGTCATCTGAGGTTCCCACCCGAGTGCAGGTGTGTGTGTGTGTGTGTGTGTGTGTGTGTGTGTGTGTGTGTGTACATGTGTGCGTGTCAATGAGGGTGCATATACACATATGTACACGTGTGGAGACCAGAGCCCAGGTGTGGTTCCTTAGGACATCTACCTTGTTTTTGTTTGTTTTCAGACAAAGTCTTGCTGGGGCCAGAGAGCCCAGGGACTCTCCTGTCTCGGCCTCCCTAGCCTTGGTATTGCAAGTATACACCACCACACTCAGCTTCTACTATGGATGCTAGGGATCAAACTCAGGTCTTCTTGACTGCATAGCAAGGAGTTTGAGTTATTTCCACAATTCCTAAACTTTCTTTAAGCTTCTTCTAGTATCACCAGAACACACAGGGTTTCTGAATTTTATGGTGGCCAACGGAAAGAAACAGGAGTGATTCAGGCACAGGTACAGGGCAGATATATGGGGCCGTTGTGGAGGGAGAGGGATCTCCTTTGATGGAGGTGATTCAAGCATGGCCTCTCTAGGTTCTGCCCTAGCCACAGCCCTGGAACCTAAAGATGTCATGTCCATCTAGGCGATTGGAAGAAGCTTGACACCTGACCCAGCTGGGCCAATCAGAATGCCTCTGTTAGGAAATTTAGAATTGAGCTAAGACATTACTTAAGAGTCACTGAAGTTAAATCAGAAGCAAACAGACACCAACTGTTGGGAGCCCATGAGACATGACAGGCCATGTCTGACAACCCAGAGGATGCTGGCGTGCAGTGGAAGGTAAGTGTGGAGGAGAAGAGGGAACAGAGGGAGAAACGGGTCAGGAAGAGGGAGATGGGAGTGTGTAGCTATCTTGGCTCCTGCCATGATTCCTGATAGACCAGCTCTGTCCGTTTTTGAGTTGGTTTGTAAAAATTTCAAAAGCTATCATCCTTCTTCACCATCAAATTCGTCTTGTCTATGAGGCAAGGGGCAACTTTAGAGGCAAGCGTGAAAGGCACATGTCACCAGATGCCAACTCAGCATATGTAAGAAAGACCACTCTTACAGGACTCTTCAGTCATGGCATGGACCATCTCTAGAGATGATGCATTTGCCCTGAATTGGAAGGAACTGGAAGACAGGCAAATATGACCTTGGAGGTGCAGAGACAGAGTCATCTGAGGCACTCTGGAACACAGATTGCTGAGGCCCCTTCTGTTCTCCAGTGGAACGATTTGCTTTTCTTGTCATCTCCCAGTGTATCTGGGTAATAGTGGGCTACGCTCAGGTCAGATCTGAAGGCTGGCATGGGAGATATACATAGATGTCTGCAGTCAGGGGCAATGGCTCTCAGGTTACACAAACGTCACACATGGTTTGCAAGCCCTGAGATCCTGTCAGCCCCTGTCTCGGTTCCCCAAGGTTAGCTGATTTCTCAGAAGCTTCGGTTTTACTATTTCTGAAAGAATCAGGGAAGTACTAGAAACTCATGACTTCCATGGGAAGGCAGAGATAGCCCGTAGTCCAGGGGAGGCTAGAGGACCTTTGCCGCCTCCAACCTTACTAGAAACCCCCTGCCCTCAAGAATGTCTTACTTCATAAAATCTGGAGATTTGGCCATTGCGTGTTCGAACTCGGAGAAGGAAAGCATGTTGTCATTGTCCAGATCTGATTCACTTAGGACCTGGTAGAAAGAAGGAGGCTGAGAGGAGCCTTGGGGATGACAGGTCTCAAGAGGAGGGAGGCAATGATCTGTGCAGAGGAACAACCTATCACATGCCAGGGTGTCTCAGGGCTCCCACCCCACAGAAAGGTGAAAGTGTATGAGCTAAGGTAGGGGTGGAGGAGGATTCATGGGCTTTCTCCTGGAAGGACTCTCCTCATGGGGCCCCCCAGCACCAATGTGGTGAGGACAGTAAGCCCCATTCACCCTATCAGCCAGACATTAACATGGGCCCTGCATTGTAAGAAGCCTGAGTCAGGCAGGAGGTGGTGCCATCTAGACCTGAGATACTCAGAGGTTCTCACAGCCTAAGAGCACATGGGCCTGTGCCTCATGTTAGGTTTTCAGGGCTCTCTCTATGCCTCGTCACTAGGATATCTGGACACTGTGCTCCTAATGAATAACAAGGGAGAAGACATTGTGATCCTTGGTGCCCCGTGTGGGTGGGAAGCTCTCGGGAGGGAAGGCAGGATACATTGTTCTGGGGAACATAGACAATCCTCATTGGAAGGATAGACAGTTAAGGTAGAGTTCTCTCCACTGTGTGCCCATTTCTCAGGGCATCATGTGCCACTCATCCCCATGGCAGCTGCAGTTGACTTTGGACCGATTCCTTCCAAGGAAGGCCATCCAGAGCCCCAGGTTCCACCCTTCAGCCTCTGGATACATACATGGTCCGTGACGTCCATCAGCAGGTCCTCGGACACATCATCACTCTTCAGCAGCCTTAACACTATCTTCTGAAGGTCCTCCTCATCAATGAAGCCATTCTCATTAAAATCTGCAGAGGAGATGAAGGCTGACTCCCATAAGTCTCTGAGAGTTCAAGGAGAGCCCATTTGCCCCAAGTGAGTCTAGAATCTGGGACATGACGGCCTAGCTGGCTTGTAGGGGTGGGACATGCTGCAGAAGGGCTAGCTGTAGACAATATTAAGTAAGGCAACAATGATTGCAGTAATTATAAGCATTGACTGCGTGCCTACTGTGTGCTCAGATGTATCCTACTTTAAGTCATTGAAGCCTCACCATCTACTTTTTTATTATTTTGTCAAGAGGAGACCGAGGTTGAGGCTCGATATAGCTTGTCCACGGGGCCAGGGAATGGAAGAGAAAAGTTCAAACCCACCTAGGCTGACCTGGCCCCATGTCAAAGTCCATGCTATGGGGATCTCCATTTCAGAACCCAGAAGCCAGGTTGTGGTTTGGTGGCCGGGAGCCAGGCAGAGTAGAGGAAAGGAAGGTGGCTTGGGTTTGGAACCCAAATCCTTGAGCATCTTCCCATGCTTCTGTCTTGGGTAGTAGCTGCCTGAGTGACCTGGACATGTGTCCCAGCCTCTCAGGGAAGTGGGACAGTAGTCGTATGCCTTGTACCACTAATGGGTTGATTTCAAGAACACCGACTGTACCCTCAAAGGGCCAGGGGCTGGAGTAATTAATACTCCATATAGCTTGACATCTTAATTCTGAGGACAGTGCCCAACACAGAGCAGAGTCTCAAGAATAAATGGATTAACGAATGCCCACTTACCCATGGTAGTTGATGGGGTCATGACTAAATCCGCCCATCCAGACTCTACAGGAAACCTGTGCTCTTTACCACACACAAGTGCCCTCATTACAGAAAGCCCCCTATCCAAACTGAACACTGTGTTTCCCAGCCTCTCTTGCTGCAAGAGGCGGCCAAATGGCTAAGATCTGAAGAATGACATATAAGAAGAAGGGCAAATGACTTCTGGCAAGATTTTTGAGACAATAAGGTAACCATGGGAATGGAAAACAAAGGAACAGGTAGGAGGAGCCTGGATCCCTAGTGCCACAGAGCCTTAGAACCACTATGAACAGGCGCTTTCGGCTTCTCCTTTCATGTTTGTGTGTGTGTGTGTGCGTGTGTGTGTGTAACATCTCAGCTCGTTATTTGGACATCAGTTTCCCTGTCTATAACACGAGAACAGTAGTTGTATCTCTACAATGCGAAGGTTAATTAGGGAATCCTTAGTCATCCCTTGTCATGAGTCTGGAACAAAGAAGATTCCTGTTAGCTGGAGCCAGGGCTTAATTCTCCATCACTTGCTTATTGATGAGGAGTCAAAATGAACACCCAAGAGAGTCTAACATCAAACCTTGAAGAATGGCAGCTAGAGTTAGTGGGCTATTAAGGAAACTGAGGCCCAGAGTCTGCTAGTACCAGAGTCTGTCTATGACAGAGTCAAGAAATGTCTGTCCCCAAAGGCAAGGCATGACTATGGAAGGTCCAGTACTTCCCTGATTGGATTCTTGGCCCAATGGCTGGAGCCTAGTCCGAGCTGTTTTTGGGTGCTCTCCTTACTCAGCTCTCCCTTTTAACTCCTGCACACCATAGAAAGTGAGTCAGAGGGGCAGGTGATAGGGGTGGGGGCCCAGGAAGCACTGAGCAGCCACAGTGACACCACACTGCCAGTAAGAAACTCCCTCAACCTCTCCGCAAGCCCCTGCAGTGTCCCCAGGCATCCTGCTGGCTTGGCTCCCACATGCGGAGACAACAGAAAATGACATGGCTTTGGTCCCAAGCCATCTGAAAACAGAATAATTTGCAAGAGTAAATGTAGTCCTGGATGGTTCCTGTCCTTTGGGGGTGCAAGGGCAGAGCAGTCTGGGAGAGGGCTAGGGCCAGGAGTCTGTCGGTTGGCTGGATCTCTGTCTATGCTGACCCAGCAGTCTTGGGACTCACAGCCTGTGATTGGCCACTCCAGTGGGTGTGGGGGCTCTCTCCCACTTGTTTCTCAACACCATACGAGCTTACAGAACTGGCTCAGCCACCAATTCATTCCTAAACATGCTCCCTCAAAGAACTGCTATAAGCAAAACCCACTCATTGCTTGCAGATCAAGGGCAAGCTTTCAATACATCCCCTCTAGCCTCCCTCCACTGCCTCAGCTAGCCACTGGCATCTCTGTGGTTGGGTCAAGTCTCAGGAAGGTGTGGCTCAGATGTTGCTCTCTGACAGGTGGCAAATCTTCCTGGAGGTATGAAGAGATGTGGCATTGGTCACCTGGAGACCAGAATGTCCTTCAAAGCAGAACTGGTCCCCAGGAGGTGAGTTCCAGGCCTCAAGGTGCTCTAGCCCCTCTGCAGCCTCACCCAGTAGCCATTTTCCAGACAGCTCTTGTTCAAGACACCGGGTTCAGATGAAAATTCATGGCTTTCCTGTCTCTGCCGTAGCCATGGGTGGCCGTATGACATCATTCTGGCCCATGAAATATAAACTGAAGGGTCTTGGTGGAGTTCCAAGAAAGCTTGTGAGGAGACGAGTTGACTTATTTGTGTCTTTGGATGTAAATTCCATCTTTCTTCCTTCTCCCACCCCTCCCCACCCCCACACACCGCTTTCCCTGCCTAGAATAAAGATGAGAAGTCTGTGGGCACAAAAGCCGTTCTGTGCTTATGAGGACAATAGGAAAACAGTCTCATACCAAGACTTTACAGACGAGGAAGTCCTTTAGGACTCTGGGTCCTTGCTTATTTTCTGGAGCCACCATTCCGGCTCTGGACTGCCTGACTGCAGACCTTCATTTTTAACCAGGGACACTTCTACATGAGCTGGATGCAATCCTGACTGATGCGGTGAGCTGAAGCAGGAGCTTCCAGTTCTGTTGCACATTAGAAATACCCAGCGGGCTTTGTAAAAGCCCAATGACCAAGATCTACCATTACATCAAGTTGTTTCGTGTTTTGTTTTCACTCCCAGGTGATTCAACTGTGCAGTCAGGTATGGGAGGCAGGAGGCTAAAGCATGTCTTTCTAGACATTTTAGGGGCAAAGATTGGTGTGTGTGTGGTGGGGTGTGTCTTGCTAAGATGGAGATTGGATTCAGAGGTGCACGGGGAAGGCAGAGAGTGTACATGTTTGCTATGGTCTCTAGCAGCACTGATGTGCCTGGTCCCTGAATCTCCCTCAGAGTTATCAGGTGAGGAGCATTGAGAAGGTTTTGAATTCTTGTGAGAATCGCTGCCATGACCATTACCAACTCACTCCTCTGCTCTGACTCTCTCTTTGTCCTTTTTCACTCCTCTTCTTCCTTCCTCATGGGCCATCACTTTGGACTTAATGAGCAGCTTCTATGTACAGAATTTACACACAAGGATCCTGAAGTTGTGTCTCACACTGAGCAGACAGCCATGTGCACTCACAAATCTTCAGACAGAGAGAACTTTGACTTGTCCGGGTATCCTGGATGCAGTCTGGGCCGTGAGTCCTAGACACCTATTTACACCAGTGTTTTCCTTGGAGAAGTTGATCTTTTGGTCTCTTCTTGGGGATCCTTGGGGAAGGGGAGTAACTGTGTGCTTTGGGGCCTTGGAGAGAAATGGAGTAAGATTCAGGAACACTGGAGGTGGTAGAGTGTGTATCTGGTCTCCAGCTTGGCCCCAGTCACTCAGTCTGACCTCTGAGGACTGCACATTCTCATTTCTAAAGCTAAACAAAGTTGGCCCTGGGTCTAGAATATTCGTGTGAGCACCCACTCCCTGATGGGTTTGGGGATTTTATTAGGCTCTGGAAATCAAAGATGGAAGTAGCTTCCTTCCTTCTTTCCTCCCTTCCTTCCTTCCTTTGTTCCTTCCTTCCTTCCTTCCTTTGTTCCTTCCTTCCTTCCTTCCTTCCTTCCTTCCTTCCTTCCTTCCTTCCTTCCTTTTTCCTTCCATTTTCCTTCTTTCTGTTCTCCCTTCCTTTGTCAAGACAAAGTCTCACAAATCTCAGGCTGGCCTTGAACTCACTATGCATAGGAGGATGACCTTGAACTCCTGTTTCTTGAAGTTTTCCTGCTTTAGTGCCAAGATTACAGGCTTGAGCCACAACATCCTGTCCCTGAGAAGTGTCTTCATCTCTGGCTTATTCATGTGACACTGCTTTTCTTTGTAGGTAACTGGGCAAGGCTGATGTCAACCCAAGGTATCAGCTTGGCTAAGTCAGTCCACACTGTCTGAGAGAAGGGAGACGCAGTGTCTGTGGCTAGTTACTCAGAGTATGGACAACAGCCCTGCAGGCATGAGGGCAGTCATCTTCAGTTCATGAGCACAGATGAAGAAGCTCAGGTCTAGGAAAACAGAGGTTTACTTAGCAGCCATGCAGAGAAACTACCTAGCTTTCTGACAGCTTTCTACCTGTTTCCCAGGCCTTTATTTCTCTCCTGGGGTCCACAGTAGACATACTGTATACTTGTGAGTAAAGAAACCTCTCAGAGACAGGTATCTGAAGCTGGGCTTGATGGTACTTGCCTATAATACCAGAACTCTGGAGGTAGAGGCAGGAAGATCAGGAGTCCAAGTGCATTTGAGGCTAGCCTGGGATACATAGCCCAGGATCGAATGCCCTGCCCCTCCAACCCCTATAATTCACTCCTCTTGGTGCTGTTTGGTTTGGATGGAGACTGTAACCTGCTTCCAACCAATAGAGTTTGGCAGGTGTGATGGGATGGACGGCACTTTCATGGTCAGATTGTACCAAGGAAGACTTCCTTCTAACCGTAGATGAGTTAAGGGCCATTCTCTCATTATCTTTGAAGATAAGTTGTCACATTGGCAAGGCTGTGTGGCAAGGGTCCAAGGGTAGCCTGCAGAAGCTGAAGGCAGACTCCGGCCAAAGGTCCATGAACACATGAACTGTGCTGTGCCAGCAGCCGGAAGGGGCTTCCCCAGCCAGTGTTCTGAGAATGAGAAGCAGCTTAGCTAGAACTTCGACTGGAGTTTTGTTTTAAGAGACTTTAAGAGAGGGGAGCCTGCTGACAGTGATAGGGTACACTTTCATTCCAGCACTGGGAGACAGAGGCAAGTAGATCTCTGTGAGTTCCCAACCAGCCAGGACTATATAATGAGACCCTATCACAAAGAGGATAAAAATAAGAAGAGGAGGAGGAGAAAGGGGAAAAGGAAGAGGAAGGAAGAAAAGGAGGGAGAAGGATGGGAGGGAGGAGGAGGGAGGAAAGGGGAGGAGGGAAGAGGTAAGAAGGACCCAACTAAACCAAGCCCGGACTCTTAACTGGCAGATACCCTGAAACCATGAAGTGTGGTACCTGAAGCCGTGAGCTTTGAGTGATTTTTTTTTTTAACCCATGCCAGGCAGACTAAGATCCACTGTCTGTTCTTAACCTGTTGTTTCACGAGCTAAGTTTCTGTGACTTGCAACCCATGAACTCTTGGCTGAGATAAGAAGGCTCAGTTGGGTCACTGTTCTGCTCCAAGAGCTGTCTTGTCCTAGAGAGTATGACGGGGACTTCAGTCAGTACAGCTGCCACATCTGACAGAACTGTGGTGACTAACAAGCTAGGACTCCTGGGATCCAGGGAATAGTCCCTAGGGGTGCTTGAAACTATTTGGGATGAGGAAGGGGGAGGCTGTAGAGGAGCACACACACAGATACACACACACACACATGCACACACACACAGACATACAGACACAGACACACAGACACAACACGTACACGATGAGCCTGCTGAGCTAATAGATGGGTGTGTGATCTCATTTGGCTCGGGATTCATTCACTATGAATTTGTGTCTTGTACCAAATTTAAGACATCTGGGGTGATTAGTTCTTCAAATATCTTTCTTACCCTTTGCATTCGAGACTCCAATTGGATCAAGCGGATGTACATTTCAACCTTTCTAACTCAGCACGTCCCAGAGGCCTCGTTCTTTAATTCCCTCAGTGTTTGCTCTCTCTGTTATTCAGATCTTTTTTCTTTGTGTGTTTTCAGATTTACCCTTTCCTCTGTTACCTGAATTCTCCTGTTGACCCTGCCCACTGACTTTTTACTTCATATGTGTTTTTGTGTTTGCTTGGCTTTATTCGGCAGTGGGACATGAACCTCACGGCTGTTGCGGGCCAGGTGGGTGCTCGGCCATTGAGCTACATCTCAGCACTTTGCTTTTTAAAATTTTATATTATAGACTTGCTAAGTTTCCCAGGTGAGCCTTGAACTCCCTCCTTAGCCCACCTTGAACATGTGATCCTCCTGCCTCAGTTTCCCCATGCTGAAGCTACCAGGCTCCACCCATTTAATTCCTTCTCATAGCTGCAATTTTTTTCTGCTGAGATTTCATATCTTTTCTTTCTTTCTTTTTCTTTTATTTTTGTGAGTAGATTCTCTTTCACTCTATTGGAAATGGTTACTGTGATGGTCAATCTTATGTGTCAATTTGACTTGGCCAAGGAATGCCCGGATAAAGGCAAAAAGAAAATTATTTCCTGGTGTGTCTGTGAGAGAATTTCTGGAACAGATTAGCATTTGAATCAGTCAACTGAATAAAGAAGGTCACATTCAGATCTGCAGGAGAGAGTCCCTTTGTGGTTGGGGGAGGGCAGTCTCCCAAAACTCCTCGAGTCAGGAGTTACCGACAGTTAAAAGTTGTGGGGGAGGGGAATAGTTTTCCTCAGTGGTGTAGACGCTGGTAAAGTGCCATGCTTCAGTAAATGACCCTTCAGCCATGATCGTGTGCACATGTTGGAAGGGCCTCTTTTTGGTTAGGAAGGGCACAGTTGTCTTAGAAGAATGAAGGACGGTACTAGGAGTTGAAAATAAATAAATACATTACATACTTGTATGAGGTCATCAAAGAAATTTTTTTTTAAAGGGTCTGAAGAGGCAGCTCATCTGTTTGGAGTGTGTACTGCCCTTGCAGAGGACCTGAGTTTGCATCCCAGCAACCATGTTGGGATGCTCTCAACTAGCAACTCCAGATAATTCAATACCCCAGTACCTTTTTCTGGCCTACTTGGGTGTTACACACACACACACACACACACACACACACACAAACATACAAAAAACTAATATAAATTTTTAAAAAACAAGATCACATTTGTCAGTGTGGGTAGGTGTCATCCAGTGGAGGGAGGGGCTTTTCTCTTTCTGCTCTGTCCTTGGTCAGCAGCACTCATGGTCAGCAGCACTCTTGTTTTTTGTGCCTTTGGACTCAATTAAATCACATCCTTCATGGGTGTCTCACTCACAGCAGATTGTGGGGTGCTGGCCACCCTAATTATCTAAGTCAATCCTTAGAGTTCATCTTCCTCTTTCTCCCTCTCTTCCTCTCTCTTTTCCTACATCCTTCCCTTCTTGTTTCCTTCTCTTTCTCCAAAGAACCAAAAACTATTGTGATGGCTCTTTTAAAACTTTTTATCAGTGAATTTCAGTATCTGGGTCATGTCAGAGTCAGTCTCCGTTCTGGAGGCTGCAGCAAGATTTAAAAGAATCTTCTTGCATTTCAGGTCATTTTTAGGTTCCATTTGGAGTGTTGTAAATGTTTGTTGTAGGAACTCTGAGTTCTGCTATATTTCTCCAAAACAGGCTGACATTTTCAGTTTGATTCAGACTGCAGTCCTGTCGTTCGGGTTCTTTGAATTACAGAGAATCTGGAGCTGTTTGTTTAGTTTGAGAATCAAATCTAGAGGCTTGTCTAACCTGGGCAAGTATTCCACCACTAAGCTGTAGCACTAACCCATGGCTTCAAGACAAGGTCTCACTATGTAGCCCAGTTTGTGTTCAAAGTTGTTATCCTTCTGTCCCAGCCTCTTGAGTGTTAGGATTAAAGGGATGTGCCACTGGTAATCCTAGCAAGGCTAGGTTTTCCTCAGCCTGCCTGAGTCTGCTTGCTGATGTCTGAGGACAGGAGAAGCTGGATGGCCTACTTAAACAGAAAAGGAAATCTGCCTCTGCAAGCAAATACGATATACTTAAAGACATATGTGGACTGCGGAGAGTGCCTCAAGGTTTCCTTGATTCTTGTTGTGGTTGCTTTGGAGAGGTCTGAGTGTCTTACTGTGCTAAGGGGACATTGCAAGACGAAGGGCAGATCCCAAAGACTTCAGAAATGATCTCTCTCAAGTTCCTTCTCTTTCAAGATAAGAAAAGGGATTCTCAGCAAATGGAAATGACTTGGTCGAGTCTACACAGTCATTGTGTGTAGAGATGCTTCTAGTGCTCAGGTCTCTCAAGTCCCATCCAACCTTCCCGCCAGACAAGCCCAAGTCCTTCGCACCCACATGGGTCTTCTCTCTGGCCTGCTCAGAGAGAAATTATTAAATAGCCACACCGGCAACCCCAAGTACCCTTGAATGGCCTTATGATTTGAACCTTAAATAGCCCTTCCAGGTTCATGTGTTTGAACAATTGGTCCCCAGCTGCTTGTACTGTTTTGGGAGACTGTGGAACTTTTGGGAGGAGGAACAGAGCCAGGAGGAAATGGATTTCTTAAGTGGGTAGTACTGGAGGCTTGTGGTCCCACCCAACATCCTGTGTCATCTCTGATTCCCATTCTACCAACACATAAGGAGGTGAGCCATTCCAGCTGCACATTCCTGTGAGCTGCTTGCCAGCCACCATGATGTCCCTGCCACAATGGACTATATGCCTTCAAACTGAGGTCAAATACATTCTCCTTCCCCTCAGCTGCTTCTTGTCAGCTGTGTTGGTCACAGCAATAATAAAGGCCATTTACACCAATGGAATGGAGGGAAGGGCCTCTGTCGATAGATTCTTAATCAGTTTTGTTATTTCATATTACTCAAGACACATGATATATACTCATAAAGAGCCAATAAATCCCAGACACACAACCCCATCAGAGGTTGGGTTTCAGACATGGCCGGTCCTCTTTGGCCCCTTTCTCCTCCCCATTCAGCACTACCACCCCAACCCAGGTACCCACCATAAATTCGAAAGGCATACTCAATCTTCAGGCTGGGGCAGGCCTGCTCACTGAATACAGATGCCATGCCCAGCACATCTTCAAAGGAGAACACGTTGTTGTGGGAGAATACCCTGCAGATGCGGTCTCTGAAAGGGTTGACCTGTGATGGAGGTGGGGGAGATGAGATCTATCAGGGTCGATTTGTCACCTCCTTGAGCCTCTCCCACCTGTCCCCAGCACCGTGTCCTGGGCTTGAGATACAAAGAGCAAACTAAAGAATGAAGTAGGACCCTAGGCGTGATGGAGGCACCCAGGACGCGGGGCCCTGCCTGACCTCTCTCTGCTCACACCTACCCCTGCACACACATTCCAATGGCTTGTGTTTTGGTTGTGTAACTGAGTTTCTCTTATGGCGATTAAATTTCCCTCCATCTTATATCTAAAACCTTGAAAGTTTTAAAAATGAATAAAAAAATTTAAAATCTATAATCGAGTCCCTGGAGTTAACCACTATCAGCATATTGATGTAGCAGTCAGTAAATTTTAAAAATGAATAAAAAAAAATCTATAATCGAGTCCCTGAAGTTAACCACTATCAGCATATTGATGTAGCAGTCGGTAGATCTAAGATTAACGCTGTTTCATTAGTTAGGGATCAGCTGTCATATAGATACATTCATTACCTGTCCCTCAGAGTTAAAGGTTTCCATGCAGTAGAGGGATGATAATTATGTTTACCTTGTAGGATTGCCTTGAGGAATATGGAGAAAAAATTACCCAGTGTCTGATAAATAATAACTCAGCCGACGAGAGCTGTTAGCTGCTGCTTAACTACCACAGACTCAGCAGAGACGTTTTCAAATTAGCTTCTCAGGCTGGAAATGAGGCGCAGCAGTAGAGCATTTGCCTAGCATCTGTGATACCCTGGGCTAGATCTCCACCCCACTCCCACCACTTCACACACACACACACACACACACACACACAGAGAGAGAGAGAGAGAGAGAGAGAGAGAGAGAGAGAGAGAGAGAGA
>NW_021605365.1:438032-439534 GCF_004785775.1 Grammomys surdaster | reverse complement strand
AGAGAGAGAGAGAGAGAGAGAGAGAGAGAGAGAGAGAGAGAGAGAGAGAGAACACCCAGTACACATGCACACACGCACGCATGCACACCAAATTAGATTCCCAAATTACCAAGGGCCATGCAGTTTTAGCATCTCTGGTTTCCTCAGACCGGCCCTGGCCTTGGCCCACGAGCTTCCTCCTATGCTCACCTTCCTCCACATAGGTTTGTGACGTCCCAGCAGCCATTTGCCAGCTCAGACATACTTAGCTATTACAGCTTGCAACTCTTCCTCCAGCCCTGGGAACAGACAGGTGGTGAGGGCTTTGGGGTGAGGGGGCAGACCTCCTTGGAGTTTGCTATCACTTGGATATAATTGTCTCCCCAAAGCCTGTGTGTTAAAGGTTTACTCTCCAGGAGGTAGTAGAAGCTTTAGAAGGTGGGGCATAGTGAGAGATGGTAGGACATTGGAAAGACGTCTGTTGCCTCACCATAGGCCCCAAAGCAATGGCACCAGTTGACCAAAGGCTGAAGCTATAAAGGTGCGATTACTTTCTAACATGACCACCGCAGGTATTGTATTACAGTAACTGCCAATTACTATAGATTTTAGTGAGAACCACATGGAGGCGAGCTTGACAGTCTTTAAAAGTAGCAAGTTCTGCTTTGACCACAGCCTCTGCTTACTGTCTAGACTCCAATCCATTCCCAGCTCCCAGGATACCTTTCTCCAGTTGCTCAGTGCCCCCACCCCTGCCTGTTCTCAAGTTGCCTGACAACAAACCTTATCAAACTCCCAACTCTCTTGTATTTCAAAACAAACCCTAATACCTAATACCTCCCTCAAATCCCTGTTCTTAAATGTACCTCAACTAAAGCCGCCTGACCCTGTAAACCTGCAGAACAGATCTGAGTGTACAGTAGAGCCCCAGCCTCCAAAATTTTAATCAGATGGAGTGTTTCTCTGGTTTGTTTCTAGCTCCCTTTTCTGTGATAAGGTATCTCTTCAGAGCTCCATGTTTTATGCAAAGGGGTTTAGGCCAGCGTCTCTGCTTCAGCTGTGCAATGGACTATCATCTATATTGGGCACCAGTGGAGAGTCAGCAGAGAAATTTTCAAATTAGGTTCCCAGGCTGGCAATGAAACATAGCAATAGAGCATTTGCCTCGAATGTGTGACATCTTGGGTTAGGTCCCCACCCCATCCCTACCCCTTCTCAAACACACACACACACACACTTGCACACACACACAGCTACTAAGGGTTTATACCAGTGGTTCTCAACCTGTGGGTCACGTGAGGCCATTGGAAAACACAGATATTTATAGTGATTCATAACAGCAGCAAAATTACAGTTATGAAGTAACAATGAAAATAATTTTATAGTCGGGGGTCACCACAACATGAGGAGGGTCACAGCATTAGGAAGGTTGAAAGCCTCTTGCTCTATACAGTCTCATGATCTCTAGGGCTGCCCTGGGTTAGCCAAGGCTTAGCTCTAGGGCTGCCATGGGTTAGCCAAGG
>NW_021605365.1:419260-437632 GCF_004785775.1 Grammomys surdaster | reverse complement strand
CTTAGACTGGAAACAGCAAGAATAATGGCACATACACCACAACTTTGGAAAAAGCAAGGAAAGTATTTCTGATGATGAAGAGGAGGGCCAGGCCTCACGCTGCCAAGACTTTGCTATGTACTTAAAAGCACAGATGGTTCTAATTTGTATTTCTTAGATTTCCCTTTAACAATGAACTACATGAACAGCCACGTGTCTCTGAGCCACCGAACAAGGAAGATGCTACAGAATGAATAATAAAGTAAGTTTTTAATAAAAATATAATTTCGCCGGGCGGTGGTGGTGCACGCCTTTAATCCCAGCACTTGGGAGGCAGAGGCAGGAGGATTTCTGAGTTTGAGGCCAGCCTGGTCTACAGAGTGAGTTCCAGGACAGCCAGGGCTACACAGAGAAACTCTGTCTCGAAAAACCAAAAAAATAAAATAAAATAAAATAAAATAAAATAAAATAAAATAAAATAAAATAAAATAAAATAAAAATATAATTTCTACTCGTATTTTGTGGTACAGGCCTATAAACCCAGCACTTAGGAGGCTGGGGCACAAGAACTGTGAGTTTAAGGCTTACCTGGATTATACAGCAAAAACAATCTTTAAAAAAAGAAAAAGCATGGTCAAACTCCCAGTGGCTAAGCCCTTAAAGTAAACTGAGCCCTCCCCTCCCAGAAGCCATCAGCTGTGAAGAGCTCTGCTTCGGGGTCAGCATCTTTAGCACATTCTTAAAGGACTCTCCTCAGTGCTTCCTATCTGGACTCTTTCTTTTGTGTGTGTAGGATGTTTGCCACAGAAGTTTTCAATGTCTCTTGCTCTTCTCAGTAATGGGCAACATAAATTGGCCTTGGTGGGTTGTTGTTGTTGTTTTGTTTTGTTTTCTTTTTGTTTTGGTTGTTGCTCTTTTTGTTTGGATGGGGAGGGGGCAAGGGTGGGCCTGGAAAGAATAGGAAGTGAATGTGATCAGGATACACTGTATGAAATTCCCAAATAATTAATAAAAACATTATGGGCTCAGCCATTAAAGGCTAGGCTCACAGCCAAGAATAAAAATATTATGTTGGGGGAAAATGCAAAACAAGACAAGACAAACCCCCAAAAGCAGTATGGAGGTGGCTCAGTTAGCAACCTGAGTTTGGATGTTACACAAGGATTCAGGTGTAGCAGAGCACACGTGTAATCCCAGCGCTAGGGAGTTGGGGACAGGAGGGTCCCTCTGGGGCCTCACTAGCCAAATTGATGGGCTCCGAATTCAATGAGAAACCCTGTCTCAAAAACAAACAAACAAACAAACAAACAAAAACAGAGTAATTGAGGAAGACTCCTGACACTGACCTCTGACCTACCCACGCTCACATATGCAAACACACACACGAACATGGACACACATATACCCCACACACAGACACACATAGGCACATACACACCACACCACTACTTATGGTGAATTGAATGTGATCGTTGATGCAAAGTCTATCTGTGACCAGTGGGGAACAAACAACAAGCTGACTTGGTGTTTATCTCCTTGGAGATTTTTCTCCAGGCTACTGTGACCAGGACAGTCAGCCCAGATGTTCAGAAACTGCAGTAGGAGTCATTGCCATGCTCAGGTTTATTTTTCTCTCTAGTTTTCTAGCAACACATATAGAAGGAGCTGTGATCAGAGAGGAGTGACCGAGCATCTTTTGAACCACAGAAAGGCCTGCTCAGCTACCTTGAGACGGTGCTCTCAAATGAGCCAGACACCTGTAGATGGGTTACATAGTTTTCCTGCACAAACAAGTGTTTTGCATTCGCTGACCTATTACGAAGTCAAGTGATGGGTGGCATTTTCCACCTATTATTTTGCCAGTGATATGTTATACTATTCGTAACATATACGCAGCTGTTGCTCACCAAGAGGAAATGCAACTTCATTTGCCTACTCAAGAGAAATTAGGTGACTCATTATAACACGAATGCTTTTCCATTGTAAAACTGTATCTCGGGGAGACTTTTGCAGTGGAAATTTTTTTCACTGTTGTTGCCAAGACTGTGGTATCACCCTATAAAAAAGTGTTTACATGAACATACCTAGAAATATTAGAAACAGATTTTTTTCTAACCTGTTTGAAATTTGCCCAAATAATGTAGGCGGATGTTGAGCCTGTTTGTTTAAAAATATAAAAAGGTAAAGCTTTCCAATTAGCTTGTAAAATCACTGGCTGACATAAAGGAAGACGCGTGATTCCTAGCTCAGTTCAATAAAAAGCCTTTAATTGGTAGATGGGGATGAAAGCAGAGAGCCGTGATTTAATACATGCACCCCATGATACACCTCTCCTGTGTGAATCAGTTATGACAGCTATTAAAAATAAAACAAACTAGCTGTACCCCATAAATATGCACAATATGTGTCAATAAAAAAAAAAGCAACAACCAAGCTAGACCCAGCAACCTACATAGCTCTGTTTCCGAACATTACAGTAAGATTTTAAAGAACAAGCTGGCCGGGGTGAGGGGTGGTGGGGTGGTATAATATGGCTCAGTGGATACGAGTGCTCACTGCTAAGCCTCATGACCTCAATTTGATTCCCAGGACCCACATGGGGAGGGAGAGAACTACAAATTGCCTTTTGATCTCCACCTGCATACTATAGCACACACACACACACACACAGAACATATCCAAATGCATACTATAGCACACACATGGGATATCCATGTGCACACTATAGCATGCGCGCGCACACACACACACACACACAGAGGATAATGTTTTTAAATTGTATTTTATGTATGACAGTCTTGCCTGTATGTATGTGTACTACACGTGTGCATGCATTGCCCTCAGAAGAGGGCAGTGGACCACCCTCATGTGGACTATTGTTAGCTGCCGTGTAGGGAATGGGAACTGAACCCATGTCGTCTGCAAGAGCTGCAAGAGTTCTTAACCACTGAGCCACGTTTTCAGCCCCCAAACTTCTTACCTTCAATAAAATCATTTTCTCAACAAAGTGTTAAAAAATGGAAGCCAGGCTGGAATGGAGTGAACCCTTGGGGGCTAGCCCAGTAACTATCTCTGGGGCTAGCCCAGTAACTGTCTCGGTCAAGGTGAGAACTAGGGGAGGATGGAGAAGCTAGGAGAGAGAGGGACGGGGCCACCAGACTGGTGTGGGAGGAACCAGAGTAGAGAGCAAGGGACACTGCTGGGACACTGCTCTCTAGAGACAGCAAGGCCAAGGTGTCACCAGAGAAGCCTCTAAGAAAGAGTCAGGGCATATCAACCCAGTTGTCGTCGCTGAGGCCTGATATCCTAAAGACACATGTGTGCCCTTTCTTTAGACTATCAGATTTTAGCAATGACCCCAAGATACGGGATTTTCTCAAGAATCCTGTGGCAAGAGAAGTGAAGGTGAGGCCAGCAGAGGCAGAAGCTGTCTCCCAGGTTAGGATTTCCAGTTCTGATAACATTTAAGGAAAGCCTGGAGCCAAGACAAATGGTCAGTAATAGACAGGAACACACATTGGCCAGGACTGCTTAGTTTCACATACACATCTCTTGCTATTTAAACCTGAACCCCATGTTCAGGACCCAGAAGATAGATTAGCTGGGGTTGAGGAGGTGCTGGACATCTTTATTGCTCTTCCCAACGTGACCACATTGAATAAATAAATCTCCTTTTCCTCCTGGTCACTGTTACATGTCTCTTTAACTGGCCTCCTGGGCACAGGTGGTGGAGCCCAGCTCATTAGGGCTGCCAGGACCCATGCTCTCCAGTAGTGCAAGCAGAGTGTCCCATGCCCGCTGCTATTCCAAATAAAGGCAGCTTCCTTCTCTCCCAGGTTCCTTGCCTTTGTGTTTATCAGAGAGATGGTCAGACACTGAGATCCTGTGATGAGGTATCACTTAGAATCTGCACAGTTCCAGGTGGAGTCTGATGGAGATGCCCTGCAGAGAGATTTCTAAGTGCTTGGGGGATGCAGATGGCTCTCTGCCTTGAGCTAATTACAGAAGGCTAGGGACTCTTCTGTCCAATCCCTCTGAGGCAGATAGAAGAGCAACCAGGAAGGCCTTACAGAGGGATCTGTAAGCGTCCCGGGGCCCCACCCTTAACCAGCCCAGGGCCCCACCCTTAACCAGCCCAGGGCCCCACCCTTAACCAGCCCAGGGCCCCACCCTTAACCAGCCCAGGGCCCCTTTAGTTTACCTTGTTCCAGATTTTTTTTTTAATGCTATTAACATTAACAATCTGAAACCTGAACCCATAAATTTTAGGATGCATCCAGAGAGTTATCCTCTGCATTAAATTTCACACTCGTTTAAAAGTCCTCAATCCTCCAAGGGAGGAAGGAAGTGACAATTGACAAAGTAATCCTTCCATTCCGAGCATAACGTGTACCGGAGCTGGATGGTGTTCTGAACACCGGGAATGTAAACACGTCAGCACAGACATTTACACAGGTAACGCACAGTGCAATCTCTCTTCTTGCATGGGAAGACCAAGGAAGATGGAAGTAGACCCCAAACGCTGGCATATATTTTTTGAAGCAGACTACAGTTTGTTGATAAAAAAGACTGCAGTTCCTCCCCCCCCAACAAAAATTAACCTTTTTTTTTTTTAAAAAAAAGGTCCTCTCAAAGTTATTGAACAAGAGATTTGATTTGAAGATGAAAGCCAGAGGGAAATATTTGGACTTAGAAATATCCCCTTGCCATTTCTCTAGTCAATGCTTAGTCAAAAAGAGCTTTTTACAGTTACTGGAAAAAAATGCTCATAAAAATATGTCTCTGACTCAATGATGACTTCACGGAGGCACTCGGAGTTTTAAGATCTTGTGGTTTTGGATTTTTTTTTTTTTGAACTCAATGTTATTTCACTTAAATTTTCTCATTGCTATTTAAATCTTAATTTCTGATGGCTACTTTTAAACAGCCTTTGTTTCAGTTTTGCTTTGGCCTAATTTTATGTGGTGCATGCACATAGTCATGTGAGTGTATGCACATGTGTGCGTGTGCATGTGAAGGTCAGAGGTCAACAGTGGATATTTTCTCTTTAAAGACACATTTAAAATTTCTCTTTATTTTAAAGTGTGTGTGTGTGTGTGTGTGTGTGTGTGTGTGTGTGTGTGTGTGTAGGAGCCTGGAAAGATCAGAAGAGGGCACTGGGTCCCCTGGACCTGAAGCTATAGGCGGCTGTGATCCACCATGTGAGTGCTGGGAACCAAACCTGGGTCCTCTGCAAGAGCACTCCCTGAACCTGGAGCTCGCTACCTGAGTAGACCGAGTCACCACTGAGCTCCAGGCATCTTCCTGGCTCCTCGCCCTGCACCAGCTGGAGTTACAGATGTGTTTCTGACGAGGAGCCGTTTTCATCTCCTTGAGATCCAAATTCAGGTCCACATGCTTGTTATTTGTAGTAAGCATGTTATCTGTAGTAAGCATGTTATCTGTAGTAAGCATGTTATTTGTAGTAAGCAAGTTACTGACGGGGCCAGCTTCCTACTCCTACTTTTGAATATTATTTTATTTTTGCTCATGGTCCATGTTGTCAACTCTTATTAAAATGATTTGGCTGTGTGACAGTTCATCAGGTAAAAGTACATCTAGGCCCGACTATGTGACATCACTCCTGAGACCCGGATGGTAGAAGGAAAGAACCCTCAAAAGTTGTCCTCTAAGCTCTATTGACGATCTGTGGTGTGTGCACACACACACAACCAATAAATGCTAAAAATAAAATAAAAGTATTATTAATGTATGAGCATTTTTTTTCATAGTAGTTGAGGTTAAGCCTAGAGTCTGAGGAAAGTACCCAACCCCTGAGCGTATAGCCCAAGCCTATTTTTTTAATATTAAAATCTTTTATTTTGAGACATGGTCTCAATAAATGGCTCAGGTTGGCCTTGAACTCACTGTAGCCCAGGCAGCCTTAACTTATCATCCTCCTGTTTCAGTCTTCAGGTAGTTGTGATCATGTGCCTATACTTCCAGGTCCAGATAACATATTTTTAAACGCTTGAAACATGTAAA
Organism: Grammomys surdaster; assembly: GCF_004785775.1. NCBI lineage: Eukaryota > Metazoa > Chordata > Mammalia > Rodentia > Muridae > Grammomys > Grammomys surdaster. Next base: position 431,629 of record NW_021605365.1, on the reverse strand, counting down.
AGCACCTGTTGAGGACAGGACTGGATAGAGTAACTGTCAGGAGGGGCAGAGAGCAGTACCCCTCAGTTTTGAATAGAGGCCTCAGTTTAGCTGGAACAGACTCTCCCTGGAGGAAGCTCCTACTTGGTCATACACATTTGGGTGGACAGATCCTCAGGTCTTGAAAGAAGGGTGTACCTGAACCTCTCATTTCTGTGTCTTTAACATTTTTCCTCATATATATCATAGTCATGAATTGAAAGGCTCAATACTGAGATACTAATTCTCCCCGAATTGATCTGTAATGTTACTGAAGTCCTCGTGAAAGTCTTCCAGCTGCTGTTTTCGTCAAAACCAACAAGCTGATTCTCTCCATGGAAATGCAAAGAGTTTAGAACAGCAAAGGAGATCCTACGAGCCTTGAAGACCGGGACTAGAGCGCTGGACACTGAGACAGTGTGAGAGTAATGTAAGGACAAATGAACCAGGCCAGAACAGAGACTGCAAATTCAGATGTGCCCCATCTATGGTGGAAAGGCACTATCATGCATCCAAGAGAAAGGGAGGTATCAACCCCTGGTGCTGGGTTGATGGACAGTGACATTGGGGAATGATGGATCTTGATCCCTACTTCACACAAAACACAAAAGCAATCCCAGCTTGAGCCATAATCTAATGTAGGGCTAGCAGTCTAACTTCAGAAACATTTTATCTTTTTAAAACCCAGAATATCTTGTTAACCTTGAGGCAAAGATTGTTTAACAATACACAAAAGCACTAACCATAGGGGGACTGCCATACATTGAGTATCCCAAAATTGAAAAATTACATTGTTCAAAAGGCATCATTACGAGAATAAAAAGGCAAGCTACAACAATCAATATGCACTTCAAGAGATGAATGGATAAACAAGCCAAGACACAGCTAGAAGATGAAACGCGACTGGGAGAAAGGAGAAGCCATTGATGAACGCCACAATGCTGGAGATCCTTCAATGGATTTTGCTGAGCGAGGGAAATCAGGCTAAAAGGGCTACATATTGAGCCTGGCACAGCGCCTGTGACTCCAGCTCTCAGGAGGCGGAAGCTGGAAGATTAAGAGTTCAACCGGGCCAGTCTGAACTACTAAGACCCAGTCTCAAAAAAAAAAAAAAAACCATTAAATAAAGGAAGAGAACAAAGTAGGTGAGCAAGGTAGAAGAAAGAGGGAGAGAGAATGGCTACACATTGTAGGAATCTGTTCTGGAAAACGCAGAATTATAGGCATGGGAAACAGATGAGTGTGCGGTAGCCATCGGTTGGGGAAGGAGAAGCTAACGTTTAGTGGAGCTCACAAGGAATGGTTTACAGTGAAGGGACCGGATGGTGCCACTCAAGGGCCAGATCTAGCCTTTTTGCATTTTTAAGTACGTGTGTGTGTGTGTGTGTGTTGTTGTTGTTGTTGTTTTTAATTGTGTCTGTCTGTCTGTCTGTATATCTGTCTATCTGTCTTTGGGTAAGTGTACATGGTACAGGCTGGAGGTGTTGGATCAGTTACAAGTAGCTGTTAGCTGCCTTAGATAGTTTTTGGGTCTTCTGTAAGAGCTTGGCTGCCTTTTCTCCAGCCCAGTCTATGCATTTTTCCAGAGCCTCAGCGCCATACATCACAGGAGTGAGCTCTTGCTGGGTGCAAATTAAAAGCAGTTAGCAACGGGATGGCAGTGAGCTCCGGAGAGATGCCAGGCCCGCAACAGATGAAAACATTGCAAACATGTGGCCAACAACTCGCAGAAAAGATCGGACCAAAGAGAGTAAAACTCCTCACTGTACTCTGAGATCCAGGGGAGTTTGCTTCTCACAGGGATTCTGAGACCACGCTGGAGTTCATAACATAAATCACAGGTGGATGAGTTACCATGCAGAGTACGGAAGGGGGCGAGGTGGAACAGCCAGGCATCAGCATGAACTCCGTGGCGTCTACCATATGTAAGAAGAGAGCTACAAAAGCTAACTACTGATGGGTGACATCAGGGTGTGTGTGTGTGTGTGTGTGTGTGTGCGCTCGTGTGTTTACAAATGTACACTGTTCACATATGCTTGTGCCTATCTGTGAAGGGCAGAGGGCAGCCTCAGCTGCTGCTCCCTTGTACTAACAACCTCATCTGTCTGAGACAGGGTCCCTCACTGGCCTATCAGCCTTGTCTGTCTGAGACAGGGTCTCTCATTGGCCTATTAACTTTGTCTGTTTGAGACAGGATCTCTCACTAGCCTGGACTATGCCAAGCCAAGCAGGTGTGACTTTAGGCTAGACTCCAGGGATCTGCCTGTCTCTGCCTCTTCAGCCCTGGGATTACAAGGTAATATGTCCTGCTTCACATATCTCTGTGTTGCTGTTTGCCCAGGGACCATATGCTGATTTCTGTATCATTCCAATTTTAGTATACACGTTGCTCAGGTGACTGCCTGGGCGATCTCTCTCTCTCTCTCTCTCTCTCTCTCTCTCTCTCTCTCTCTCTCTCAGTGTGTGTGTGTGTGTGTGTGTGTGTGTGTGTGTGTGTGTGTACATGCATGCATGCGCACGCTCTGGGCATTGAACTCAAGTTCCAGCAGCAAACACTGCTGACTCAACTATCTCCCAAGCTCCAAATTTCTTAGTTTTTGATAGGTATACCATGATTGTGTAAGATACTGACATCAGGGAAGGTTGAGCCAAAGGAGAACAGAGCCTGCCTTCTAAATCCTGTGAGCGACTGTTGCAGTAACAAACCACATTTGGAAACCAAACTCAAGAATGTGTGAACAGCTTTAGAGTTAGGTGCTCACCACACTTAGATTTTTAAAAAGCCATGTACAAATCGCCATTAAATGGGAGCCACACTAGCAGAAAAATAATGTAATAGAAACAGGACCCACAATGACCCAAACGACAGGGCAGGCACAGACAGTAAAATAACAGCTGTAGTCACACTACCTATTTTCTAGAAGTAGAGGAAGCTGGGCTCAGAGGTACACACTATAAACCCATCTACTCGGGAGGTTAAAACAGGAGATTGATTGCTTGAATCCAGGAGTTTCACACCAGCCTGGCAACAAAGTGAGTCCCTATCTCAAAGCAAGCAAACAAACGTTAGAAAAGAAGTGATTTGTAAACTGTAATCACACATATCAAAACAAACCAAAACCAAACAAAACAAAAGAACCTTTTTCCAGAGATAAAAGGAGGACCTAGACAGGAACAAAAATAAAACACCAGATTTCCTGACTAAGCAGATCAGATGACAAGAAAACCATTGTTTGATTCTCTGGAGGAAAAAAAAAAATAAAGTTCTTATCCTGCTATATTCTATACCTAGCAAAGATGTCCTCCAGACACAAAGACACAAGAGCTGTTTTTTCCCAACTAACAAAGCTGAGAGAACTTGATAGCACCAGGCCAGAGCTAGAAAAAGAATCCCAGGAAGTAACCTAGAATAAGCACAAGGAAAATACCAGAAAGAAACTTAGATCTACACAAAGGAGTAAAGGAAAAATCCTTTGAAAAGAGACAATCCACAATTACAGTTGCAATGTCAACATTTCTCTGTCAATAGCAGAACAGGTAAGCCATCACCAAAGTCATGAAGAATGAAAGACTATCAACCAACAGGATGTAATTGCTATTTTCTAGAAAGTTCTACCTATCATAGCAATATACATTTTTCCCCAGTACACTTGGAACATTGAGCAAAATAGACCAGATTCTGAGTCAAAAAGCAAGTCACCGAATTTAAGAGGACATAAATCATGCAAACTATGTTCTTTTATCATAACTAAATAATTAGAAATCAACAGTGAAGAAAACAACTAGGAAACCCACAACAAATGAGGACATATTTTGAGCTAAATGAAAATAAAAGCATATCAAAAGTTGAGGGGTTGTTTTTTTTTAAAACAGTGCATACGTGGAAGTTAGCACTCATAGGAAAAAGGAAAATGATAACTAAAATGAGTCTTTACAAGATCCTCTACCTGTTGAGGAGAGAGGGCTACTGGGGGGAGGGGTGCAAGTCTATCAGCCAATGAATGTTGGAACCCATCCCCACGCAGCTTCTGAGCTATCCGCTTCCTGGGAAGTAGCTGTCCCAGAGGAATGGAAGAGCTTGGTAGCATGTGTAGTGGCAAGGGGGCCACAGGCCAATGGAGCTCTGTGCTCCCTGAAAGCAGAAGAGCTGCGTGGATCCTTCTGTATGAGGTTCCTCTACTGTCAACCTCTGCCCAGGAGGAATCCCTGCTTCCTGATCTGAACCCGGAACAGCCCTTCGGCACCAGAGCAGTTCCACCAGAAGGTGGCAGTGTTAGGTCAGAACCACACGGTCAGTTTCCAAACCCAACACAAGTGAGCGCCTGCTGTATGCACACAGTGGCAGGGCAGACATTAGCACTCCGTGTGATGGTAAGAAAGCAGGGCTCGCAGGAAGAACTGGCCCCTGGCTGTCTGCCGCGGCCCTAAACAGGCTTGCGGGTGTTTTTTTGTACGGAGTTTCTAAGCCCTTTGGATATTTAAGTAAACCCAAGAAATTTTCTAAAAAATCATGGTCCTAAACATAGAACATGGGGGCTCAGGGCATTACCCAGAATCCCATGTAGGACTGTTAGCTGTTAGGGGCTCAGGAGACAGACCAGTGTTGGTGAAAATACCACTTTATCTGTGGAAATGAAGTTGCAAAGCTCATAATCTGAATTCATGTCCTTGTAGCAAGCAGGTGTGAGTCCCTGAACTAGATCCTGGGGGGCCCATCATGACAGGGAAGCTACATCTGCCTTTTCCATGAGGCCCCCTGCACTTACAGATGTCTCTCCAGGAACACGAAACACGGGAGAAAAGTCTGCTTAAAACCAGGCACCACAGCCCTTTAATCTCAGGGGAAATGGACAGTTAAGATAGGTCTGAAGCCTTCCACACCTGTAAGTTGCTCAGACGACTGAGGTTACTACTGAGTGTCCAGTAGGAAGGTAGCACACCCAGTGTAGACTCTCTGGTGTAGAGAAGAGTTGTGTCTCCAGCTGGAAAGCAAGATTCCATCAGGGTCCTCAGAATCGGCATGCTCTTTGAAACATAAGAATCATTTATTTCTGGTGGCTGGGGAGATGGCTCAAGGATTAAGAGCATGTGCTGCTCTTGCAGAGGGATCTGAGTTTGGTCCCCAGAACCCACAACTGCCTGTAACTCTACTGACATGGGGGATCCAACACCTCTGGCCTCTGAGGACACTTGTACTCATGGGCACAGACAGACACATGGACACAAACTTTTAAAAAATAAATAAATATAAAGGAACTATTTCTTTCCAGACCACAGAAATACCACCCTTGGTAGGGCACAATCGGATGTGGGTAACTGAAACTGCAAAGGGTAATGGCCGATGAACCAGGACTACCACGCACACAGTAAAGCATGATGCTTCAAGGCAGGACAGCATAGTGTAGGATGAGAAGGGAGCACAAACAGCCTGAAAGGGAGGACCACGAAGAAACAGATCAGAAAAGGACTGAGGTCAATCGAGGGGAGGAGGAGATGCAGTCAGATCCCTGGAGACACCGTGGAGAGGAGACGACAGAGTGAGGCCGAGGGCCCTCTCCTGCTTCAGGCTTCTCCCGCCCCCCGTCCCCGGCTTTCACAGGACAAGCAAAGCTACAGAGAAGAGAACAGTAACAGGGCTGAACTTGAACCCTGAAGCTCCTCAGAGGCCCTGACTGCTCTGCATGACCCTGTGTGCCCATTTCAGGGGACGGGAGTGGGAACATGAGGGTGAAGAGGGGTGGAGGGTGGGAACGGAGGATGGGGGAGAGTGGGGAGAGAACTCCTAGGTTGAAGCTTAGGCAGGTGGACACCCTTCTTCTATGGCCAGGCCCTGGGGGTGATCCCCACTAGTCCCTGCCTCAAAAGTTCACCCTTCCTAAAGGTGCTGAGGAAGCTGTCTTCTGGTGACAGATGGGCTGGCAGGGGCAAGCTGGGGATGTGTCCTGCCGGCAGCTGGAGGCAGATCACTGATGGAACAAATAGGCAAGCTAGGCAGTAAAAACATTAAATATTATTAAACAACTGTGGGCTCACAAGGCCTGCGCCTGGCTCAGTTCCAGCAGACCAGTCTCTGCCTAGATTCCAGGCCCATAGCTATCTAATGCTTCCCTGAGGAACCTTCCAGAAGATCTTCCTGCCCTAGACCTTCCCTGAAGTAGAGCTCAAGGCGCGTAAGTCTTCAGAGGCCATCCAGGACTTGGGCCTTATGCTGTAGAAGGCTTGGGACACAGTAAACCAAGCAGAGGTTCTGTAAGCAGACTGTCTCTAAAATGTTCACTTTTTTTTTTAAAAGAAAGGATCTTATGTGGTTGGAGAGATGGCTCAGTGGTTAAGAGCACTGGCTGCTCTTTCAGAGGACCAGGGTTCAATTCCCAGTACTTACATGGCATCTCACAACTGTCTATTACTCCAGTTTCCGGGGATCCAATGCCCTCACTCAGACATTCATGCAGGCAAAATACAAATGTACATAAAATTAAAAATAAATAAACCATTTTTTAAAAGACAGGATCTCATGTAGCACAGGCTGGCCTTGAACTCGCTGTGTAGCCAAGGATGCCTTCATAAAAAAAATTTATGATCCTCTTTCCTCTATCTCCCAAGTGTTCCTATGGTATACTACCATGACCAGCATAGTATAACCTTATTATATTCATTTTATACACACATGCATGTGCACAAGCACACACACACATACACCATTGCATACATGTGAAGGACAAAAACAATTCCTCTCCTTCTAATATGTGAGTCCGAGAAATCAAACTCAAGTCATCAGGCTTGAAAGCAAGCAGCCCACTCCCCACTGGGCCTTCTCACCAGCTGCATAATAACTTTTAATTTGATTTCTATGAGATTTTGATATGTTGCAGGTTTTGACCAGCTTATGCAGTTTCAGTGTTCTATTTGTACAACCTGAACAGGCAAAATAATAATAATAAATAATAATAATAATAAAGTCAGCTAGCCAGTGTTCCCTTGCTTGACTATTAACAAGTCTTCCACATACTATAGCTAGTGTCTGGTTGCATACTACGTTGCTTTGAGACCAGGTCTCCCTGTGTAGTCCAGGCTAATCTGGAACTTGGAACTTTCCTGCCTTGGCCTCCTGAGGCTTCCATTAGCATTTTTTAGTGAGTCGACCCCACAGAGTCACACAACATATTAAACAATATTCAAGAGTCTGTATAATAAAAACATCAAAAACAAGCTATGTGACTTTGGGAAGACCGCCTCTACATTTCTCCATCTATAAAAGAGGCAGGCTGAGAACCTTGCTCACGGGTTTTTATGCTGTTTGAATGAGGCCATATTTGTTTCTGGTACCGGCAGACTGCTGATAAATGTTCTATCGTATTATCAGCCCAGCCCACTTGGCCAGCTTCCCATCAGTATCACGTTTGCCCCGCAACAGTCAGAACTATGTGCTGTGAGCTCCCACCAAGCCTGTTACCTGAGCCAGCATGCCAGGATGCAGCTCCTGGGTTTCAAACCTGCCTGTGCATTGCTTCATTCTACAGTTGGAGCCAAGGTACGCACTTGTTGCAGGCAGGTCTGAACCTAACGGGAACTTTAATGGGAATCCCAATTCCTTAATGACGGGGATCCTTCTGAGTCAGCCTTCATCAGGTAGTCTTCATGTGACCAACTATCGGACAACACAGAAGGCCCCAGTAACCATTGAAACACCAGGAAATGACAGGTAAGATTTAGGATGTCCTTGGGTTGTCTCCACTGGTGGCTCCTGCCCTACCAGGGCAAAGCCTTCCATCCAGAAAGGAGAGACAGAGCTACAGGCAGGGGATAATCACCCTGAACAGAACAGACACCCATCTGAAAACCCAGCTTCACCCCAGACCCCACCACACCCCCTTCCCTCCCCTCTATGGGGCTACAGTCGGGCCTCACAAAGGCAGTGTCTATCACACAGGTACCCTGCTTCCACGGCTTCTTCCACCTTTGACAAACTGTCTCTCCTCCAAACAGGTCCTATAACTGCCATTCCTCTTCCTCCTTTCTTTCCAATGTTTGCCACATCTAGTGAATAAGTAAATTTCTGTTGGCTGCCTTCTGATGAAGACACTTCTGCCTGGAACCCCCAGTGAAGTGCTGGGTTTGTGGGAATGACTGTCAAGTTCAATGCTATAGCTTTGCCGTTTCATCTCATTATAGGGACAGCGGGAAACAATTTCCACCGACATTCTGAAGATGCTGGTCCTAGGAGGGTCAGCTCTGTGGGTGAGATAACCTACTCGGAGGAGGAGGACTTGCCTAAGAGGAGGGTGTGAGGCCCAAAGGTTCTGTAGGAGGCAAAGCTGGGGAGGCCACATGGAGGAGAGAGAGGATGAGAGGGTCAGAGGGATACAAGCCTGTTCTGAGGCCACCCAACCTCTTCCCAGCTTTCTGGGTTAGTGGTTACTACAGGGCTTGGCCAAGGCAATGTTTGTGAATCTCTGCTAAGAGGCCAAAGGCTTGTTTGGAATAATGTGAAGTGGGGGCAGAAAGAACAGAAGGAGAAGCAAGAGCCCATGATCCCTGTTCCTTATGCCCCCCCTTCCCAGGAAGACACGGGAAAAGCAAGGAGGAGGGCAGGCCATGTACCTCACAAGGCACAAGGTGAGGAACTGGTGGGAGAGTGGTTCATAGCCACTGCAGCTCCAGGCCTCTGCTGTTCCTGTTTGGAGCAGGTTGTGACTCTGGGTACAGGGATGGCTTCTCTAGCACTGCTGCATGGTGAGGTGAATAAGGACAGTTCCTATGGCACGGACTGAGAGCTTAATGACAGTTTCTACGGATTTCTGGAGAAAATACAAACAAAGCCCAGGGTGGCCAATATAAAAGCCATTTACGATGCACTCTGCACCTGCAGTTTGAAAGCATCGTGTTCAAAGCAGGAGACTGAATACTAGGAGGAAGCCCAGCTGCCTGAGGCCAGCCTAGACTAGGACACTTAGGAAGTTTCCAGAGCAGGGCTTTTGCTACCTGGGGAGTTGTTGGTCTGCTACCAGTGGCAGGGCTAGTCTAGGCACCCTCTCAGAGCATCTGGATGGGGGCAGCATTGCTTTGCAGCTGTTTGGGGTCACCTGACCCAGGGCATCATGGGATCCCTGTCACGGCCAACTCTGTAAGATGTAGGTGTCTGTATCACAATATCAATTTTGCCCTCGCTGTGAATCGACAGATAAAAATGGAAGTGTGCTAGCCAAGGTGGCGCATGCCGATAATTCCCAACCCTGGAAAGATGGACGCAGGAGAATTTTCACAAGTTGGACGTTAGCCTGGCCTGCAGAGTAAGCCTTGCCCCAAAATAAACAAAACTCAAATTGTTCCCTAGTCCTCAATGGAAAATAGCCCCTGCAGATGCCTGTATTTATCTGTGTTTGATTTTGAGTGTGTGTGTGTATGTGTGTGTGTGTGTGTGTGTGTGTGTGTGTATTTTGGAAACAAAGTCTCATGAAACCTGCAGGTCTTGAGCCTAGGTATGTAGCTGCAGATGTTCCTGAGACCCTCATGACCTTGCCTGCCCCTCCCACGTGCTAGGTTCACAGGTGTTTGCCACACAGTCCTCTCTCCTCCTTGCCTCATGTTCCCTGGTTCTCTAAACACTATAAGGTATGAACCTAAGAGAGGACTTTTCAGTACAACATTTGAAGTCCCTGACGTTTTATCCTTTTTCTCCATAGCCTGGGGACCCTATCCCACTCCCACTAAGCTGTTCTTGATCACTGGTGTCTTAGTTTTCTACTGCTGTGATAAAACACCATGACCAAAAGCAACTTGGGGGTGGGGGGGTTATTTTCATTATACAGCATCAGTCATCCGGGAAAGTCAGAAACCTGGATGAAGGAGCTGATGCAGAGGCCATGGAGGAGTGCTGCTTACCGGCTTGCTCCTCATGGCTTGCTCTGTTTGCTTTTTCATACACTCCAGGGCCACCTGCCCAGGGGGTGGTCCTACCACATAAATCACTGATTAATAAAATGTTCCACAAGCTTGGATACAGGCCAAGCTTCAGAGGCATTTTTCTCAAGTGAGAGCCTTCCTTCTCAGATAACTCTAGCTTATGTCAAGTTAACAGAAAACTAGTCTGCCCACGTAGGGCCCAGCCAGCCCTGAGGCATCGCTATCCAGGTTTTTAATGGCACCAGCTGTTGACTCAGACCTCTGGGCATCTTGCCATCTCCATTCTCCCATTGGCTCAAGAAAGACAACAAGGAAAAGAAGAAAGTCTACCTCATTACAGGTTTACCTCCCGGGCCCTGCGATCCCACCATTCCTTCACCGTAACCCTGGCAGTAGTTATGGGTAATTATGTTCAACATGAAAATCTCTGACCCATGCTTTCCCAGCATGGCCTAGAAGGTGCATGGAGGTGTCAAGCTGAGCCTCAAAACAAGTCCTGGCACCATCTCAGGGAGAACCAGGCAGGAAGTGGCAAGCGTCCCCTGGGTGCCAGTGTTGGATGCAGTGGGCAGTTGAGCTAATCTGTCACACACAGGTTCCTGAATCTTTTCCTCTAGGTCAGGACTAGCTAGACAGTGGTGTAGCATGCTTCTCGGTGGGAGGCCACTACACTGTAAGAGATGTTGAAGTTGTGGTTCCAGCCCAGCGCTGGGGTCCTGCTAGCATAGCACATCTGAGAATGTTCTCGTTCATTGTGTCCTCACAAAAACATGGAGAAAATGGATCAGAGACAGCAAATACAGAGCTAGGGATAGACAGCCTACATGGAGGATGACCTTCTACAGTGATGGCCACTTGAAAGAGAAGTCTATGGTCTCACACTATAGGGTTCTATCTTTTCACGTTGATTTGAATTGAGACTATTTAAACACCCAGTTTTTCATTTCGTGCTATCCCCTGCAAGGCACAAATGTTTTCCCATATCGCTACATAGTCCATGCAATTTTCATTTTAATGGCTACTTTGTTTTAGTCTCTGGAGTGGACTGTCCTGGCTATTCACTGCCTTCAAGGAGAAACTGGATGTCTAGACTCAGAAAATAATTCCTCCCCCCCCCGACAAAATGAAGAAAATAATACATAAAGATGTTTACTGTGATGTTATTTATAGTAGCAGAAAAATAACTAACCCCTGGAAAGAGTGTTACTGTTCGGCCATGAAAGGGAGGTTTGTTTGGCCAATTAGAACCCAATGCAATTACGCAGCCATCAGACCACAATCATGTCGGCTATTCAACAACATGAAAAAAGCATTTATGCCTAATGGGGAGGAAAAAAAAACACAAAATAAAATTGCATCTAGGTACATCTACCATGTTGTAAAATAAAGCTTGGCCAGGGGAAGAGACAGCAAGAGAAAATAAAAAATGAAATCTTAGGTTGTGGGAATAGATGCCAAGAAACGGCTTTAAAAAAAAAAATAAAATAAAAAATAAAAGGCAAGCCAGAAAACAACAAGTGTGCTGGGAAAGAGGTGAGCTGGTAAGCAAGCCCACCTCCTTCCCAGTGGTTGTTTATGTCTTTGTTAGCCCATAAGCTCAGGCAGGGTTGGACTCCAGACCCAGGAAGAGGCTGATGGCCCCCTCTGTTGAAACCATCCTGGCAGGAACAAAAATACTTTGAAGAGATAGTTGGCCTCTTCCCTTTGGCTATCAGACTGTTGAAAGAATAGAACTAAAAAATTAGAATTGCCCCCTACCAGGCCTCATGCTAGGGTAGGGGTGGAGGTCCAAGGCCTGGTGCCAGGTAGAAGGTAGCTTGTTATTTAGAAGGAGATGTTACAGTTTAAGCCTGATTCTTAAGAGTCTACTTGTTCCACTTCCTAATGTGGCTGCATTGACTAAGTCTCCTTTCCCTGTTTTTCACTAGTATTTGTGTCTTTAATCTGTATATCGGGGCAGGGTAAGCAATTCTGGCTTGTTAGGAGAGGCTATGGCCAAAGCCTTTGACCCTAAACATTCTGGTAGCTTTGTAAGGGTGGCAGTTGGAACTGGAGTCCTGCTGAGAAGGGAGTTTGGTGACAAGGAAGGTCATCAGAACAGGAACCATTTCTGTCATTTGCATCTCAGGGCATCTGGGTGTTACCTTTCCAGGGACATTCCAAAATAAAAGGCAGAGAGGACCAGTTAGCAGTTCTTGTTAGTATTCTGTCTAAACTCCACCCCCACAGTTATCTGGCAACAGCCAGGTATGCTCCTCCCCACAGTTACCTGGCAACAGGCAGGTAGGCCTGCCCACTATAAAAGGGGCTACTTGGCCCCTCCTCTCTCTCTTACCCTCTTGCTTCCTTTACTCCCTCTGCTCCCTCGCCCCTCCCACCTTCCATTCCCCCTCTCCCCACGTGGTCATGGCCAGCCTCTACTCCTCTGCTCTCTCTCTCTCTCTCTCT